>NW_020837982.1:9040030-9102523 GCF_003676395.1 Aethalodelphis obliquidens
TTTTACATTTGGTAGTGTATATATGTCCATGCCACTCTCTCGCCCCGTCACAGCTCACCCCTCCCCCTCCCCATATCCCCAAGTCCATTCTCTAGTAGGTCTGTATATTTATTCCCATCTTACCCCTAGGTTTTTCATGATATCTTTTTTTCCCTTAGATTCCATATATATGTGTTAGCATACAGTATTTGTCTTTCTCTTTCTGACCTACTTCACTCTGTATGACAGTCTCTAGGTCCATCCACCTCACTACAAATAACTCAATTTCGTTTCTTTTTATGGCTGAGTAATATTCCATTGTATATATGTGCCACATCTTCTTTATCCATTCATCCGATGATGGACGCTTAGGTTGCTTCCATGTCCTGGCTATTGTAAATAGAGCTGCAGTGAACATTGTGCTACATGACTCTTTTTGAGTTATGGTTTTCTCAGGGTACATGCCCAGCAGTGGGATGGGCTCAATGTGTTTTAAACTCCCAGAGTGATTCCAGTGTGCATCCAACCAGACTGAGAGCCGAGGTGAATCAGACTTGAGGTGCAAGGTGGATTGTGGGCTCGGGTGATGGGTCCCCTGTCCTGTCCCTTAAAAGCTGCTCGTCAGCCATGAGCTCTAGCCCAGTGCGGCCGTGGGACACCTGAACCAGGCTCCTGCAGTGCAGTTCTGTCCAGTCCTTCCTCACCCCACTGGCTCCACCCAGCTGCTTTTTGTTTTTGCGGTACGCGGGCCTCTCACTGCTGTGGCCTCTCCCGTTGCGGAGCACAGGCTCCGGACGCGCAGGCTCAGCGGCCATGGCTCATGGGCCCAGCCGCTCTGCGGCATGTGACAGGTGTCTATTCTCTAAAGCTTTGCTCATTTATGCAGTGTGGAATCTGCAGTGCCCAGCAGAGTGGTGGACAACACGTGGGCTTTGACAGGAGAAGGAAACTGCATTGCTTTGCTGGAAACCTGTGAGGAGTCCACTTGGCCACTTAATGAGGGGCAGTTATCCCAGAGGAGCGGCATGGATGGACAGACGCAGTGAAAGCTGGGTGAGAGCGAGGGTGTCCTTGTGCATGGGTGGAGGGGCGGCCTGTTGGGGGGCATGGGTGTGGAGGTGTTTGTGAGGATTGGGACATTGTGTGTGTAAGCATGAGTGTGCCCACACGTGTCTGTCTTATCTTTGTGGGAAGACCCCTGTTGTGGTCGTTTTGAACCTTGTTTCTGTAGGCAAAAGAGAGAGCATACTACCTGAGTCCATTTATATACAGTTCTAGACAATGCAGACTAACCAGTCGTGACAGAAAGCAGAACGGTGGATGCCGGGTGATGCAGGGCAGGGAGAGCCAGAAGGGAGACACTGCAAGGTGACCCAGGGAAACTTCCGGGGGTGATGGATGTGCTCATGTGTGATCTTGATTGTGTGATGATTCTATATACAGGTGTATACAGGTATCGAAATGCATCAAACTGCGCACTTTTAACTGTGAAGTTTACTAGAACTCAATTATATCTGCTAAAGAATGAAAAAAAAAGTAGGGACTTCCCTGGCGGTCCAGTGGTTGGGACTCCTCACTTCCACAGCAGGGGGGTGTGGGTTCGATCCCTGGTCGGGGAGCTAAGATCCCGCATGCCGTGTGGCATGGCCAAAAAAAAAAAAAGAAGCATGAAAAGTGGCCAAAAAAAAGAATAAGACTTCTGAAGTCAGTCTGGGTTCTAATTCTGGCTTCCCGGCTTCCTAGCTGGAATGACTGTGGGCAAGTTGCTTCAGATCTCTGTGCCTCAGTTTCTTCATCTGTAAAATGGGAATAATCACCTGCTTACCTCATAGAGTTGTACAGGATGGTAATGAAATAAGGATAGGCAACGCACTTATGCCAGTGCCTGGCTCACTTTTACTAGTCAATAAATGGTACCTATTATTATTCCTGTTAGTGGACATGCCTGGACGCGTGCATATATGTTGCGTGCTTATCTGTGCACACAACTTATATTGGTGTGTCTGTGAGTATCTGTGCAGGAGTGGGAAGCGTGAGTCATGTGTCTGTGTGTGTCCGGGAGGGAGGTAGGGGGGGCCGTGGATTCGTGAGTTCAGGCATGAATCCTCCCTCCTCCAGGCCATCATTACAGCCTTCTCCTCCTCCACAGACTGCATGGGTATTGATTTTTTTGAACAGTTACTAAACTGCTACATTTACTGACTCATTCAGTCTTTTATCATATCCAACAGCACGGTGCCTTTTGGAAATCACATCGCCCTGGTTCCTTCATGGCGTCAGTAAATCAAGTTTATGTTACCATTGAAAATGTCAAAAGGACTCAGCCAAAGGAAACTGGGGACTTTCTGGGGTGGCAGGACCCTGAAGCTGGCTGGCTCTCAGGCTGCAGTGAAGGAAGCTAAAGCTTCCCTCTTTCCACGTGGATACACTTTCTGTGAATTCCCTAAAGCTGGGAGGGAGTCAGAGCATCACCTGGGAGAACAGATGCCTTGGATCTGTCTGGAGTGGGCCTACGCAGGAGGAGGGAATTAGCAGGGGCCTTTGGGGATCGACTTGGCATCATCAGGATGACTTCCTGGAGCCCTGTCTGTGCTGCTCTGTACTGGGGGTTTGGGGGGTAAGAGGAGTGTCATTATCCTTGCCCTCAAAGAGGTCACAGATGAGAGCAGTAGAGGCCCAAGCCTGCCCCCTGGCTCCGGGGATGTCTTTCCAGACCAGGTTTGCACATAATGATGTGAGGACAGGGTTCACAGGGTAGACTTTGGGGTCAGACTGCTCTGGGGTTGCCTTGAGTCCCAGACCTGCCACTCAGCAGCTGTGCGGCTTTCGTTAGGTTGCTTAACTTCTCTGGGAGTCTCATCTGCAAAACTGGGATCAGGGCACCTCACACGTTGGCCCCCACTTCCAGGGTCTCAGTTATATATGTTTAGTCTGTATTTGAGTCTAGACCTAATCAGGGGACTCAGGCATCTTTATAAGAAGATCACAGTTGTACTAGGCCACATGTCTCAGGTGCCAGGGGGAGTCCTCACTACCCGGAACCACGAGGCATCCCAGTTAGAGGGTGTTGGAAAGGACTTAGAGGATTTGGACAGGGTTCAAGGACGTAGAGCTTTGTTCTGGGTTGGATGCTGTCAGGAAGTGAAGATAATTCTGGGTTTGTTTGGTATCTTGATAATTCTTTTCTCTAAGGTGAGAGGAAGAGAGAGGAGCAGCAGTCACACACATTAGCTGGGATCGGGGGATATTTGGTGATTTTCGTGGTTTGGTTAATGTTCATGTGTTGTCTGTGTTCCGACATGATTATAAGGACTTTTGGTTTTGTCTTGAAGTCACACAGTCTCCTTGTCTATTGTTGATGTCCTGTGAAATTGTTGAAGAGGCAGACACCAGGGGAGCCTCCCTGGGGGTAACTGAGACTGTTTCATCTCCAGACCCCTAGTCTTGGAATGGGCACCGACCCAATCACTAGTGAATATGCTCAGTTCACAAACGTGGCTGTGCAAACAAAAGAAACTGAATTTTCCTAAAACTCAACCTCATTTCTCTTTCAAACCTTCATTCAGCTGGGTAGTGGGAACTTGGTCAATTTCTTCCTGCCTTTTGCTGTGGTTACGTCTCTACTTTCAGGAGGGCTGACACAGAGGTAGAGCAGGGCTGACAATTTGAAATGAAAATTCTAAGTGATATCGTCTAGGTGGGGAGAGAGAGAGTGGACAGCTAGAGGGAATAAAGGTGCTAAGGTTTTGTCTCAGTCGAGCAGAGGGATGTATTTACGGATTAATGTTAGGAGTTGCTGAAATATAATAATGTAAAGATACGGAAGCTAAAAATAGAATATATGACCTCCAATCCAGTAGAGGAGAAATCTCTACAATAGCAACAAAAAACTTGGTCGAGCCAATGGAAACTGGGAAAGGAAAATAAAGAAAAAAGAAGAGGCTGGGAAAATAGAAAACAAAATGAGACAGCAGAAATAAGTGTAAATGTATCATCAGTTACAGTAATTAGGAGCATATTAAACTAACCAATTAAGAGATTCTTAAATTTGGTTTTAAAAAAGCCAGCTGCATGCTATTTAAGAGCAAAATGGCTAAAACCAAAAAATATCAAAATATTAAAAATAAAGAGATAAAACAATAAAAGAAATGGTAAAAGAAATTACTATCAGATACAATTGAACTCAAGGTGAAAGGTATTAAAAGTATCAAGGACAGGCATTTCATGCTGTGATTCCAACATTAGTCCTGAAAGATATAAAGCAAAATCTGAAATAATTTACAGGGGAAGGTTGACAAAACAATAAGCATAGTGGGTGAACTTAGCATATCTTTCTCAGAAGCTGATAGATTAAAAACCATGTATGCTCATGTATGTATATAAATGTCAATGTCAATGTCAACAAACAGCAAATACATGTGGAAAAAGGCTACGTATTAGACCACAAGAGAAGTCTCCATAAATTTCAAAAAATCTTCATTATCAACAGATCCTCTATCCAGCACGCAATGAAATTAGTAATCAACAACAAAGAGATGATCTGTGTATATGTTTGGAAACTAAAAACACACTTCTAAGTTATCCATGGGTTCAAAAGAAATTTACAACAGAAATTAAGAAGTATTTTGAATTGAAAGTAAGGAAGACACTACATAATCAAGCTTGTCTGATGTAGTTTAACTGATTCTTTAAGGGGTGATTTATACTCTTGCATGCATTTATTAGGAAATTAGAACAGCTGCACATAACTTACAACCCAAGCAATCAACTCAAGAATCTAGAAAGAGAATAAGGGAAACTAGAAAGAAGGAAATAATAAAGGTAATGATAGAAATGAATAGACACTAAAGCAAATCGAACATCCACAAAAATAAAGACATCAACAAACTAAAAGTGAGTTGCTTAAAAAGGTCAATACTTCAGCAAACGTCGTCAAGACTGACCCAGAAAATAAGAAGGCGTAAATGAACAACATTCCGAGTGAAAAGAGGAAAAGGTGCACAGATAGATATTTTGACCTTGGAAGAACACCGCAAACCACCATGTGCCAGTCGGAGGGAAATACCGGAGGATGCTTCTTGACGCCACTTACATTCCCACAGTGCAGGGCCCAGAACCTGGGACAGTGCAGGCTCTTAGAGATTGGCTGACCTGCAGAGATGAATGAAAACCTGGAGAGGAACATGTCATTATGTTAAGACCCTTTTTACTAAATTTTGAGAAATGGCATTCGACTGGGCGGCGTTTGTTCTGATGTGATTCATGGAGCCAGGGAAGTTTTGATGGGAGAAGAAATGTTCAGAAGTCAGAGAGCAAAACATTTCGCGGGGCTGAAGCAGGTGATCGTTAGATGAAGAAGCTGGAGAAGGGAATCCACCGACGAGGATCCAGCACTTGCCAAGGCAAAGAGGTCGGTATGGCGGCTGTTGGCCTCTTACTAGCTGTGCAACTTGGAGCAAGCCTCTTAACCAATCTGAGGCCACATTTCCTCATCTTCAAGCTGAGGGTCATCCCTGTGCCTACCTCATAAACCGCAAAGAGGAAATAAGGTAAGAGATGTAAAGCTCCTGGTCCGCGGCTTGTCAGAGAGTTAGCACTCAATAAAGGCAAGTGGGGGTGGCGAGGACGGTGACAGTTATCAGGATTAATTAGAGCAGGACGGCAGCACAGGATGATGGGGTGGAAGAGGAAGGTTGGAAGATGAAGATGAATGGCAGGGTCGAGTCAGCTTGGGAAGAGCCTTAAAGGTCACCCCAAAAAGTGGACCTCATTCTAGCCATGCCAAGGAGACATCAAAGGCCTTTGAGTGGGGACTTGCTGAATAAAATGGGGCATCATCTTGTCAAAGGGAGGGGTGTGTGAGGGTCAACCTTGGGGGAGGGACAATCCCCAGGGAAGAAAACGTTTGTAGGTCCTGATCTCCCACTATGTCATGGGTCTTACTACCACCTGAAATCTCTCCTTTTTTTTCTTTTTTTTTTTGGCTCTATTAAGCCCTTTTTAATCTGCCCTGTTGTATGGCATCAGAGCTCTGTGTGTGTGTGCTTGTGCCCATGTGTACATACATGTATTTAAATACTGGAAGCCGCGTCAAGCAGAAGGGTAGCTTTACACAAATTCACTCCATGACCGTGTTTATGAGCCTCCATCTGTTTTCTCTAAACAGGAGCTTGGGCGGAAGAATATTTATCTAACTGGGCTAATTAGAAGAGCTATCTCCCTGCTTGGATGGAGAGCTCAGATGGGAGCAAATCTGGTATTCTCCAGACACGTACGCTGTGGAGTTGGCTGGCCTTGCTGCTCAAAAAAGCTTCAAAGGATGTGGCTTCTGTGTTTAATTTCCCCATCACTCTACCTCCTGAACGCACTGCCTGCTCAGAGAATGCACAGAACGCCAGTCTTGATGAGTCTTAATGAAATGGGCTACAGGAAGTCCATCTCCTGTCAAGTGAGACCTGCCTGCTTCTTTATGTTAAAATAACTTTTTGTTTAAAAAAACCCTAATTCTTAGACAAATACAAGGGCTGGTTGACACGTCAGTGTCGCCGAGCCCCCGACCCACATCTTTATCCGTATTCCGGACCTAACTGGCCTCCACATTCACACCTGGAGCCGCTCCTAGGAGGTCACCCCCTTCCTCTTCCATCCATGCTTGGTCAGGTAGGGGCTGAGCCAATACAGCAGGCATTTATGAAACACGTACTACGGTCCAGTTCCTATGCGGAGCGTGAATAATCCATTGATGGGTGACGTGTACTCTTAGCCCTCAAGTGTCTGGAGAAGAAGGTGGGTAGACCAGATGTCAGTAGAGTGTGATGAGCACTCTGACTGGGAGATGCAGGAAGGGCAGCGGGAACTGGTGGGCTGTTGGCCGATCTCGAATGGCCTTGGCTGGGGCACTAGGGTGACTTGGCTCTCCTTCACATGACTCTTATCCTCTGTAGCCAAGTCCAGGAACGTTCTCTTAGTCACGGTGGAGGAGCAAGAGAGAACACAGCACCGTGCAAGGTCGGCAGAGACCTAGGCTTGGAACAGGCATGTCGTTCGTGCTGCAGTCTACCGAACACAGCAAATCACAAGGCTTGTCCGGATTCATTGGGGCAAAGAGACTCACCCCCTATATGGAGAGGAACTGCAAAAGGCATGGATACGGGAGGGGTAAGAAACTGGCGGAACGGCAGGACTGTTATCACTGTCACCACCGTCACGAACTCCGGCATCATTGTCACCAATGACAGTGAAGCACCCCTTCCTCCGTCTCGAACCCTCCGTCCATGTGGCGTTCAACCTACACCCCACCGAGTTCTTCTTCTCGGGTGGGTGTAAACACGTCTCACCAGCTCTACACCCAGAATCGAATGTCAGGGATGAACCATTTCCTTGAGAGAAGAAGGAAAGACATCCCTTTCGCTTTCTACAGGAAGAAACTGGAATCCAGAGAGGTCAGCTCATCTGGCGAAGGTCGCACAGCTGGGCTGGGGGGAGGACCAGCCCCTTTCCCTACCCCAGTTTTGGGTGACAGATATGTACCTCGACAGCATCAGCAAAAATGGCTGGTTTGTCCTTTGCTTTCTTCCCGTGCACAGAGCCGAAGCCTTACTCACACAGAGTATCTTCCAGGATCTGGGCTGCTCAGCCCCCTTGGATCCGGAGGCTGCCCGCCTCACCCTTAATGCTTAATTAAAATGAAGATGAAGCGCTCTCTGACAGGTCACGCTCTGTGGCAGTCACTGTGCCACGGACCCAGCGGGGCCGCCAATGTTGAGAATTCTTCTCCAGCTTCTGCCCCAGCAGCAGTTTCCTCCGGGAGCCTCATTTATAATTCCTTTGGTAATTAAAACAACAGATGTTATCGTTAAAAGACTCCTCATTAAATCACAGATAACTTAAGCTTCAGGTGGGTCCTCACTAAACAGTGTCATCGAGTCACCTTTGGAGGGAGTAATAAGCATGTGAAAGGGGAGGTCTCAGCCAGCTCGGAAGATGCCCAGGGCTGCCAGGCGGGGGTGTATGCCCGGTGCTGCCAGATACATCAGGACAGAGGCTGCCGAGGACCCTGAGTGAAGGAACACACGATGCGAGGGTGGAGTGAGTCCCGAAAGGGGCTGCGGTGGAGGAAACGGTCCAGCCGGAAGAGCCCTGGGGTGAGGGCTTGCTCGTTATTGGTATTTAGGGACCATGGCTGCAGGGAGTTCCCAAGACCACTGAGTCCCCGAGAACTGGGAAAGGGGGCCGAGCCTGCTGAGCGCCCAGGACACTTGGCTCTCATCCTGGCTGTGGCCACTCGCGCCTTAAGCAAGCCCCGTCTCTGAGCCACGGTCCCCTTCTCTGGGAAATGGGCAGAGTGACACCGAGCTCTGAGCTGCTGGGGAGGGAAATGTTTGTAAATTCTCTCACTCGGTGTCTGGGACCGAAGCACCCGGGCGTGTGAACCGCCTGGGCTGCTGCGATGCGTTTCTGAAAGGCCCCCGCATCCAGGAGCTGCCTGAACACAGCTGTGGCTGATGGCTGAGTTTGGGCCCACGTCTCGGCGGGGGTCTGTCTAGGAGCTGCCTGGGGAGGATCTCTCAGGAGAGAGAGAGAGAGAGAGAGAGAGAGAGAGAGAGAGACACTCAATCCCGCCCAAAGGCCGTGCCACTGTCTCCAGCCGCACTCCCGCTCGCCATGCTGGCCCCGCCCCCAGATGGAGGAGCTCTATAGACAGCTCAGGGCAGTAATAACGCGTTTTTATCGACAGTGCCTGACCGTAAACAGAGGGCGCTGATGCCCCTGCACAAGTTGCCTCGAGCACTAAACGATAAAACAGTGTAAGCAGTGCTCGCTACGTGCAGAGACTTTCCAGACCCTCACCTACGTCCGTTCATTGAATCCTCACAACAGCCCTGGGGGAGGGTGGGTGGAGGAGTGAAGAGATGGCCGAGTAGGAGCCTGGGTGGGATCTGGTCAGATTAGTGGGGGCCGGCGGCAGGGCCCTGCAGGATGCTGCCGGAGCCGGCATGGACCCCTGGGCCCCAGCACCCTCTCGAGCCTTCTCAGCTGTCTCCGAGGCCCTCCTCAGGGCAGCCCAGGCCTGCATGCCCCAGGCAGGCAGGTGCAGAGGCAACCAGTACTCCTCCCCCAGGGGGCCTGAGCCAGGCCAGGGTGTCCGTCCCACTAGCTCAGATCAGCACCAGGTCAGGCCGGAAGGAAACCCAGGGCACAGCCTCAAACGCCAGAGCAGGCCAGGGACCCGGGGAGAATACAGCAGAGCCATGTCATCATGCTTGCGTACTGTACATGCCCAGCCCAGCACTCACCCAGCAAACAGAAGACACCCCATCGATATTGGATGGATGGATGGACGGAATGATGGGTGGGCCCTAGGGTTACCGTTTATTGAGTACCTACTACCTGCAGGACTCTGCATGTGTCTCTTACCTGTTTCTTAACAACACACCTGCAAAGTTGCCTTTATTATTCCCATTTTATAGACAGAAAAGTGCAGTCACGTGACTTGCCTAAGTGCACGTTCCCAGAGAGCGATAGCACCGGCATTTGAACCCTGAAACAAGTAACCCCAGGACTGGGTCCTTCCCACTAGGCCACGCCGCTCTTGCAAGACCAGAGCTAAGATGGATTCACCAGCCCTGTCTAGTTGAATTCTGGCCTTCCCTCTGTGTCCCAGTGGTGCAGCCAACCGGCACCCATATGTCCTCCGTGCCAGGCCCCAAGCTGAGCACCGGGAACACAGAGATGACCATGACCATGGTCTCCGCCCTGGAAGAGTCTGTGGTCTGGAGTTGCGAGGTACTGGCCACACAGAGGGGAGTTCTGGGCTTGGGGAGTATCCAGGAGCCAGGGAAGCCCAAAGGAGGGGCAGACCGATTCCCCCTGGCACCTTCCGGAGGCTTTGGTGTTTGAACTAGGTTTCGGAGGCAAAGTTAGGAGTCAGACAGGTAAGGGAAAGAGAGGGGAAAGGTCACTCCAGGTAAAAGGAGATTTGAATAGGGGTCCAAACTGGCCTTTTAGAGTACAATTCAGAAATAGGTATCAGAAGCCTTAAACTCTTCATAATTGATAATATCACTTTAGGGTTTGAATAAGAAAGTAATCTGAGATCTAAATAAAGACTTCCACACCAAATCAAAGAAGCATGAAGAAAACTTTAAGTTCAGGCTGCTTGCTGATGGCAGCGATGGGGCGGGATGACAGGGACAGGAGATGAGGCAGGAAGGGGAAGTGGAGGCCAAGCTAGGAAGGGCTTTGATTGTCAGGTCAGGAGACGGGGCCATCAGAGGTTTAGAGCTGAGGAATGCTGTTCTCGGATGTGCAGTAAGGAAGCCCAGTCAGCATTAGAAGATAAAGATGGCCAGAGGCGGGGACCCGATGCCTACATCCGGATGATTCCAGTTATTCTTATGAACCTCAGAATTATAGCAGATTGGAATGAAATGACCCTTGGAGACCGTCGCCAGCCCACTGGTGGCAGAGATGGTAACTCGAGGCCCAGAGAGGAGTAGCAACAGGCTCAAGATCACACAGCAAGTCGTTAGCCGACCAGGACTTGAAGCAGCAGTTAGGGGAGAAGTGGGTATTCTTCCTGTCTGTCTTTTGTGACTCTGGGTGGTAAGCAGAAAACAAGTCGGTGGCATCAGGAATTGTGGGATCCCGGCACGTCCGAGAAGTTTGTGTAAAACGATGCTCGTAATACATCTTTCCCCTCTGAGGACAGTGAAGTACAAAAGGAGGGGACGAGTGCTTGACAAGGGCTCTGATTAAAGCCGAATAGAGCCGTTTTCAACAATAAAGGCTGCTGGCACCGCCGAGAAAAGAGAGAAAAGAGTGACACAAAAGGCAACAGCTCCAGGCCAGGCTGGGAGAGAAGCGGGGTCCCAGTGACTGAGTCAGAGGCTGAGCTGGAGGCCGGGAAGCAACCTGTGGTTGCAGGTCTCATAACTTCCAACCCCCACCCTGTCCTTCAAAGGGAAACTCTGCCCATCGCCCCCAGGATCCCCCCTCCCACACCGGGCCTGCACCCCTGCTCTCCTCCTGGCAGGGGCTCCCATGGCATCCTACATACTAGACAGGGTGATTGCGTGGCATAGATTGTGATCAGGGAAATTTTTGCTGTATAAAATGTTAAAAAAGCCACCCATTGAGTTACCTGGCAGTGGCATATCCTTGATTCTGTTTATTAGACTAGCTTCAGCACTGTGCCATTTAAAAATAAAGAAGTAGCCTAAACTTATATAAATCCAGACTTGCATTTAAAAATTTACAGCCTGAACCCTAAACACCCTCCTCTGAAACTTTCCTCCAGTCTCCAGTCCCAGCTCCTAAAAGGCCTGGCCCATGTACCACCTCCTCCATGAAGCCTTCCTGGATTGCACCAGTCTGCACTGCTGTCCCTGGACCAAGCCTGCACAGCCTCTTTAGGCTCTCCCAAAGGATGGATCTTCATTCCCTTCCTCTGTTGGCTGTGTTCCCTGAGCAGACCCCTGCCTACCACCCCTCAGAGATCAGAGCTGAGCAAGAGACAGGATGCCACAGCCCAGACTCCTAGGTGCTCAGATCTTCCCTGGAGACGCCACTTGGGATGTGGGTAAGCGGAGGCTCTGGCTGACCCCGTTTTGTATGTGCACAGTCTCTCCTCACACTCGCCCAGCTGCTCACAGCCTGTTTTTTATGGCTTGTGCTTTGTCAGTGCATGTCTTGTGCTACAGAAAGAGTGAGGGTTCCGGGAGGAGAGCCCCCGTGACGTCTTCCTCTTACTTCTGCTTCCTCCTCCGAGGCATGGCTGCACACAGGTGCTCAGGAGAGACCAGGCTCTGATTAACCAGAGTGAGGTTTGGGCCCTCTCTTCCGCAGGACTCAGTTTCCCCATCTGCCAAATAAAGGGCTGGTCTGCATAACCTTTAAGTTTGCCTGAAGAGTCAGTGGATAGGAGATTTGAATAGGAGTCCAAATTGGCATTTTGGAGTAGAATTCAGAAATAGGAATCAGAGGCCTTAAGATAGTCATAATTGATAATATCACTTTAGGGTTTGAACAAGAAAGTAATCTGAGATCTAAACAAAGACTTCCATACAAAGATGAATTCCAGCATTTCTTGCTCATTACCAGGGAAAAACTAAAGCTGGCAGTGGTATAGCCAGCGCGTGGAATGTTACGTAGGCATAAAATGGTATTTCCAATGAGCACTTCGTGACGGCAGGAAATGATGATGATATGATCACGTGAAGTGACAAAGGCAGAAGAGAAGCGTCTCGAGCCTGTGATGCCGGCTCTGGACATGTGGAGGGGAAAGATTGGGTGGACTGTGTGTGATGCTTACGAGCCCTTCTTAATTTTTTTCTGTGTTTTCTGTGTCTCCTATTGTAAACATGTGTATCCTACTCCCCTCCCCACAACACACACGCGCACACGCACACGCAGTTACACAGGAAGAAGGAAACCCACGTGCCGTCCCCCGTCTGAGCTCTATGATACAGCCAGGGGGTCTGTGGTTCCCAGAGCGTAGCGTGAGTTGCTAGATGTTTCTGCAAGAGTAGCTTCCTCAGTCTTTCCAAACAGGATGCTGGCTCTCTAAGGTTATGTGGAAGGCGGCAGCCTGGCTGAGGAACCTTCCTGAATGTTCTCTCCCTGACGTCTGAGGCTGCCGCTTCTCCCAAAACTCCCGCTAGGTTTTTGGAAGCAACGTTTCTCTGTTTCCGGAGAGGACATTCGAGGGTATTTTCCACTTGCCCAGACATTAACCCCCTAACCCCACCCCCAGTCGTCCCAGCACAGAAGGCTCACTTTAAGTGCTTAACTGGAACACACCTCCCATGGACTTTGGAAGGAAAACACAGGACTCCGGTTGTGGGCCCTTGTCACTCAGGAAATGACCCTGTTGGTTTTTTTTTTTTTCTTTTTTGCTGTAGAGGAATAACAGGAAGGTGCCTCAGAAGAAGGAAAGAGGCAGGACCGTTATGACCAGCCACACCAAGGTCGGCAGAAACTGTAAGACGACCCACTGAGACCCTGGGTGGGGTTGCCCGAGAGCAGGAAAGCCCAAAAGCCCTGGCTGCCTCCTCACCTCACCTCCTGGTCCAGCCTCCCTTGTGCGGCCTCACCTCCTGACACGCACCTCGTGAGCCTGCGCAGGTGCGTCTTGGCAAATCCCAGGGAGGAGCATGTCTGGCCCCTGCCCTGGGGCAACTCACAGTCTGGTTGGGAGGACTGTGACCCGGGCAAAAAGAACAGTTCCATAGGCTGTGGCCCTGATTTGGAGCCCCCTGTGCGCCAAGAAGAGGCAGCTCTAGGCGGCTGGGGCCCCAGGGGAGACTTCCTGGAGGAGACGGTGTTTGCACCGACTTGTGAGACTTTGGCAGACACTGAGGCCAGAGCCCAATCCTGAAAAGAGATTCATCAAAACCTGGCAAAACTACCCAAAGCCTCTTCTGGATATGACTTTACTTCAGACACAATATTTTGATCGTTTCCACATAAGATGGATCAGAAACATATGCATTAATTTCCTCTTAAAAGTATACACTCGCTGTGCTTGGCAAAACGCAGTGCGGGATTCGATGAGTGTAAGGCAACCGAAGAATTGTATGGGATCCAAGGCTGGGAGGTCTCAGAAGCCAGAGCGTCTTTCGGCCTGTTTCTGGAGGCTTCTTCTCCAACTCACTTGCAGGGGCCTCAGAAGCCGAAAGTTGAAGTCCAAGGTCAGGCCAGATCTCAAT
The DNA here is from genome assembly GCF_003676395.1 of Aethalodelphis obliquidens. NCBI lineage: Eukaryota > Metazoa > Chordata > Mammalia > Artiodactyla > Delphinidae > Aethalodelphis > Aethalodelphis obliquidens. The sequence continues at coordinate 9,053,719 of NW_020837982.1, forward strand.
GCACTCCTTCTACAGAGGGTCTGACACCAGCTGGCCCCATCCTGGAGCTGATTTCCTGAAAGAGTAAGTGAACCTCTGCTCCACTAAATTTGTTAATGTTTATTCGAAGCAAACCTCCCTGAAACGGTCGTTACATCCCACACTAGGAAGTGCTGCCTATACTTACTGATCTATATACACATGGAGAGGTTTGTCATGATCAAGGTTTGGTTTTTCTTAGCCCCAGATCCGAGATAAATCCAAAATCCCCTTTCACAACCGGAGCATCCCCTGACCTCCTGGGGCATGGAAACGGCTCCTTGGAGGTAGCGCCCTCAAACCTTGGTCCTTCAGGAGCTTCCTTCCCGGTGGGCAGGGTGGTACCAGAGAAAATGGTCACCCCTGCAAGCATGTGCTTGGATGAGCAGTTCTTCAGAACACGAATGCCACTTAGATCTGTTTACAGGGTAGATCTGGGGGTGCAGGCGGGGAGAGGTCCCACCGAATCCTTTGCCAACTGCTATATAACAAACTACCCCCAAAATAATGGCTTACCGCAATAAGCGCTGATGATCTGTCATAGTTTCTGTGGGTCAGGGCTTGGGAGCAGCTTAGCTGGATGGTCCTGGATCAGGGTCTCACATATGAAGGCTCAGCTGGAGCTGGAGGTCCCATTTCCAAGGTGACTCACCCCCCGCGGTTGGCAGGTTGATGCTGGCTGTCGGCGGGAGGCTTCTGTTGCTTTTCATGGGGGTCTTGCCACAGAGCTGCTTGAGCGTCCTCATAACATGGCAGCTCCCCCCTCCCTTGCCACCACCAGGGCGATGGTAGAGAGGAAGGTGGAAGCAATGTCTTTTGTGACTTAGGCTTAGAGGTCACACACCACTACTTCTGCATGTTCTGCTGGTTACACAGACCAGTCCTGATACAACATACACGCACACATACATACATACATAAGGGCATGAAGCCAGATGGCCGGGGTCATTGGAAGCCATTCTGGAGGCTGGAGATCCCGTCTCCAAGGTAACTCACACCCATCCATCTGGATGACCCACAGAGGCAGTAAATGACCCAGATGTCCTCTTCTGTCCCCGTCTGAGTCCCCAGCAGAGGCTTCTTTGCACGTGGCATGTTCCACTGGGATCCGTCTCCCACCCTGGGGCCAACCCATGACTTATAAAAGCGTCACGTTACAATCATTAGTCTGAGCTTCAGTCACCAAGGGGATGCCTGAGTGCCTGGTCAGATGTTGGTCAGATGTTAATGAATGCCTGGTGTCAGATGTTAATGGTGCCTGAGTACTGAGGAGAAAAAAGGCAGAAAAGGGTAATGGGGTAACAGGGGCAAGAGTGATGGCTTAGGGGGCTTCCCTGGTGGCGCAGTGGTTGAGAGTCCGTCTGCCGATGCAGGGGACACGGGTTTGTGCCCCGGTCCGGGAGGATCCCACATGCCGCGGAGCGGCTGGGCCCGTGAGCCATGGCCACTGAGCCTGCACGTCTGGAGCCTGTGCTCCACAACGGGAGAGGCCACAGCAGTGAGAGGCTCGCGTATCGCAAAAAAAAAAAAAAAAGAGTGATGGCTTAGGAGTGAGGAGACCTGATTCCGTCAGTAAACCAGTGGGCGCTGACGTGGGTCAGAGAGGGAAGGGCAGCCCCAGTCGACGGCAGTCTAGCGGGGTGCTTATGTGGCGGTTCTGGTGTCAGATAACTGGTCGCCTCCTGACTGATTGACTTGATGTCTCTGAGCTCTGTTTGCTCATGTGCAAAGTTGTTGGGAAGTAAGCGTCCAGAAAGCACTTACTTGAGCGCCTCGCACAGCGCGAGTGGCGAATGCGTACGGATCGCTGTCATTGGAGTGTCATTCCCACCATGCTAGCCCACCACCCAGTCCTCCTCTGGGCCAGACGCTGTGCCTTGTGTGTTTCAGAGATTCTCTTGTTAACTCCCTCCTGCACCCTTCAGGGTCCAGTTTCCATTCTCGCCATCACCGCCCACTGCCATGCCGTGGCCGAGAGCCACAGCCACAGGACATGATCCAATTTGCAGGTTTCGTCGCACGGGTGTAAAGGCAGATGGGTTAAAAGGTTTGCGAGGGAGAGGGAGGGGTGAAGTCTTGTCTGGTTGCTTTTATTTTCTCAGTGAATCGGAAAGCAGGGTCGTCCGCTGAGAGAGGGGATTGTCCTCTGGACCTGGCCATGGGTTCTGGGCCCAGACTGGGGACAGAGGGAGTCCCAGCCTCAGGCTGACAGTCGACCCTGGAAAGGTCCTCCAGGGCATCCCACCTTTGGGAACTGGACTTGTAAAGTGCTTAGAACCATGCCTGATGCACAGAGAGTGCCGTCTGAGGGTTAGCTGCGGCCATTGTTGCTATTACCGTTGCTTCTCTGGGCATCCTTCAGCCAGGAGATGGGGAAGTGGTGACGGTGCGGCAGGCAGTGCCCAGCAGTCTGGAGCCGTAGCAGTGGGGCCAGCTGGGGAGTTGCTGACCAGACTCCACCCAAAAGCCACAGCTGGGGAGCCCTGGTCAAAGTGCCCCCCTCTGGCTAATAGTGCCGAGGGTCTAGAAGCCGTCAATGCAAACCAAAGCTTGTGGATGGGGAGCCCAGGCCCAGAAAGAAGAAGGGACTTGCCCTCACACCATAAAGAGTCTGGCAGAACTGGGCCAAGAACCCAGGGCTCCTGATTCCCCCGGTCTGAGGCTCTTTCTGCCACTCTGCTTTGCCTTTTCTCTGTACGTATATCCAGGTAGTCTTTGTGGAGCTCCCCTGACATTTAGTTTCTTCTTTGATTGATATCTTAGCTGGGGGCATTTCAGTCTGGGCCCCAGCAGCCTCCACAGAAGTTTAGCTCACTCGTTCCTTCAAGCACAATCTAAGAGCTGAGCTCCATTCTAAGTATTCCAAAATGAATGAGGTGCAGCCAGCCCCTGCCTGAGAGAGGTACATGAGACAAACATGCAAAAGATTTACATCCAAGTGAATCCCCAGAAATGAGGGCAGTGGCAGTTCACATATGAGGTGTGACAGGAGCCCAGGGTGGGGTAGACACACTGTTTAGACAGAGTCAGGGAAGCCTTGCCCAGGAGCCTTGTTAGATCTGTGGCTTGAACAAGTCACCTGAGTCCACCTTGCCTCAGTGTCCCTGGCTGTAAAGCAGGGAATAACGACAGCGTCATCCTCATGGTGCTATTACAAGGATTATAAAACACACATAAAGTACTCGGCACGGGGCTGGCACAGAGTAAACACTCAACAAATTATGATTGTCGATGTTACTGTTCTTACTATGGAGGCCTTTTAATGCCAACTACTACGGGATCTTCCATAGGCCAAGGAAGCCATTGGAAGCGCTGGGACAGGGAGTGGCAGGCATATTTGAAGGGAGAGGGAGCCTGGCAGGACTGAAATCCAAAGCCAGGACCAATGGAGGCAGAGTCTGTCTCAGGAGGAGTTGACTCATAATCATAGCTGGCCGGAGAACAGGGTCTCTTGTGGGGTAGTGAGCTCTCCATCACTGAAGGTGTGCAAGTAGATGATGAACAGTCACTTGGTAGAGATGTGAAATGTGAGTGTATGAATGGGTGTGTTTTGGGGCAGTTTTCTTCCCTGAATCTGGGCTTCGTGGGCCCCTCCATTCCTGAGGGTCTATTATTCTACTTCTCAGCCCCTGGGGCTGGGCACCAAAGGGCTAGATTAAGGCTGGGTTTCCCACGTGACCACAACCTCATACAAGAGCCATGCTCCTACCAGCTTCACAGCAGGGGGAGTGGGGGGCTGAAAACCACCCCTGAGTGAGCCATGGCTCTAGCTAACCAAGGGGCAGGTATTAATTAAAGTGCAGATTAGCTACCAGTCATGGGTATCGGCACCAGGCCTTAGAATTGCTTAATAAGAGGGTTTGTAACACTGTTTTGCCTCGAGAAGGCAATATTGATCAGGAATCCCTGGCCTGGAACTAATTGAATATTCACCCCCAGACTGCAGCGGCTGATTACTTATAAGGCCACGTCTTTGGTTTTCATCCGGGAAATTGCAGCTGGGATTGGGGCGCAGTGGAAGAGGGGGAGGGGGCAGAGGAGGGGGACAGAGAGAGGAAGAAAAAGAGAAGGAGAGTGAGATAGGAGACAGAAAAAGGGATAGAGGTGCTTTTTTTTTTGCCTGAAAAATCAGATGCGACAAGTCAGATAACGCCTTCATCTCGAAACAACTTCTTATCCCTTGGAGAGAAGCTTTCCTGTCCAAGTTTACCAGGACGTGTTTGCAGTGCTGCAATTTTAATGAAGGAAACTTTCAGTTTGTTAATCTTGGGAATAAACTAATATGAGTTCATTCCTCTCCGCGGTATCTCCCTCCCGCCAGCAGCCGTGAGGTACTGTTAGAAGGGGCCCCAGCTGCTGTTTGGGGAATCCTGTGCCTTCTGAGGGAGAGAGTGGAATCCTGGGAACTCTGCTGGAGCTGAGACGGGAGGGCTTGGGGCTAGAGGGCCTCAGGGCTCTGCTGTTCTCGGCTGTCACGAGGTGGCCACAGGCAAGCCCCCGAGTGTCTGGGAGGGCAGCGTTCCTCCTCTGTCGCCCGTGTGTCTTTCTGACTGCAAGCGGATGCTCTCCTCTCCTTCATGCCTCAAATGCAGACAGGGCCGGGCACAGACTGCCCATGCACACACCTCTGGTACCTACACCCTGATGCCCAAGGCTCACAGTTGGGTGAGACAATTAAGAAAGTGATGGCGAACACACAAGCCAGTGTGGCACACGCTGCAGAAGAACTGGGCCAAGTGCTCCGAGGCCAGAACCAGAGCCCCATCCCAGTTGAGTGTGGGCTTTCAGGACTAGCATGAGGTCAGCTGGCAGAGAGGGGTGGATAAGATATCCCTAGGAAAAGGTACAAAGTCGAGGGCACAAGAAACAGTGCGGTGTGTTCCTGAGACATCGAGGATCTTGATGGATGGCAGGTGGGCTCCCAGCAGGAGGCATGAGGCTGGGGCTAGATCAGGAAGAGCCTCAGAGTTTAGACTTCGCCCTGAGCACCATGGGGGCGTCTCCAGAGAGACCACAGCAGGGAGAAACAGGGCAGAGGGGTGTTAGAGGCAGAGCATGGACTTGCAGGTTGGAGAGGCTGTTGGATGGGGACTCCAGCCCGGGAGACCACAGAGAAGGCACTTACACCCCAGGGTGAGCTGCTGAGGGTCTGATCCAGGGAAGTGGGATGGGATGGGGAGAAGAGGCCTGGGATGGAGGAGTGAGTGACTGATTGGGTAGGGGATTGAGAGGGAGAGAGGAGTCGGATGATATTTCCGACTTGGGCAGCCGAGTGGATGGTGGTCCAAGTGAATGACAGGGAACACGGACTTAGAAGCAAATCTGGGGGGACTTCCCTGGCGGTCCAATGGTTAAGATACCGCGCTTCCACTGCAGGGGGCACGGGTTCGATCCCTGGTCGGGGAACTAAGATCCGACATGCCGCACGACACGGCCAAAAGAAAAAAAAAATGCAAGTCTTGGGGTAGAAACAGCATGCTCATTCTCAGATGTGCTGTCTGAGGTCCTGGGAGGTGCCCAGGGCAGCTGGGTTCAGGGCACAGATGCTCAGAGGACGGGCACAGGTGTGCAGGTGGCTAGTTGTTGAAGCCATGTGAGAAAAAGGTATCCAGTGGCCCAGGGGGGTGCAGAGAGCAGGAAGAAGACAGATCAATCTGGAAGGAATAATAACACTTAAGGCAAAGAGAGATCTTCCATTGACGGAGACACCAGCATCCAAAGTCTAGGAGTGAGCGTACTGAGAGGCAACCTGGTGTCTTCACACATTCTTGCTTCTGCAGACCTCACAGGAGAGGGGAGGCCTGAGTTTTAATAGTAATTTATCTCAGTGTAGGCTTTTAAATCTCCATTTATCATTGTCACTGACAACAGTTGGATTAATCTGTTGCTCAGCATCTTTGTCGCGGCTGCAAATCCCAGAAGGATAAAAGGGAATTGATATACATAAAGAACTGAATCTCAATTAATGCAAGCCCGCGCTAATTTTCCAACACATAACCCAGAAACATTCACATTCATTACGATTTTGTCGTTGCCGAGCCCCGAGGGAAAACACGCCCACTGATTGATTTATTTTTTCTGGTGTGGAATTCATCATCAAGGGCATCGTGGAAGGGGAGGGAGCCAGCTGGACTCCTCACCCCGCCCCCAGGGCTCCACATTTTGCTGAGGAATGGCATGCAGTTCCAGAATTTGCTGGAAGTTTCTCGAGTATTTTCCACAATTCATCAACAGCTTGAAGTTTGGGTCCTGGATGGTTTCCTGCAGAAAGGGAAATGGGGAACTAGAGATGGAGGCAGATCCTGGAATTGAAACTGACTCGGGGCCTGCCTATTCCCCAGGCCTATTTCCTGACTCCTCAGCGTTGGGGGGCCTCGGTGGAGGGGTGCAGTATAACGGCTTCTTTTGCAGGTGGGGCCCTGATCCCTGGGAGCTTTAATTCTGATGAGGGAGATGAACTTCACTGCAAAATATGGCAAGAGGGCAATGTACTGAAGGGCTGAGAAGAGCTTTCCGGCCCACCCCTCCCCAGACCCCGCCACAAGCTACTCCAAATTTCCTGATGTTCCACACACTTGCCCACCTCTGAGCCTTTGCTCTAGCAGTTCCCTTGGCCAGGAGCGCCTTTTCCCCGTCAGCCTGTCAGACCCTTCCTCGTTTGCCAAGACTTAGCTAAGCTCCTTTTCTGAGATGCTCTCTCTCATCTATGCGCCCATAGCGTTTTTTGTTTTCCACCTCAGTCCATGGGGTGCCAATTCCCTGAGGGCAGAAACAAGCTGGCCCTGGCAGTCGTGCTGTCCACATCTTAGAGGTGCCCAGAGGAGGCTGTTGTCAGGTGCCCGTCCTGCCCTGCAGCAGAGCTGTGTGTCTGCAGGAGGATGGGGTGCCGTGTTCTTTGCCCTAGAGCACTTGCCCTTAAGAGGCTGTGTCTGCCCAGAGGGACAGCTTTTTCTGATCTGTCCTTTATTCCAACTGACAAAGGCACCCTGCCCTTACCTGCCCTAGTTTGCCTCAACCGAGAACACTTCCTCACCCCGACCCCAGGGGTGTTTCTGGGTGCAGGTAACCATCTCCAAGACCAGGGCCTTCCGGCCAAGCCCAGATACAGGCACTTTCATCCAGCTCATTAGAATTCCCTGTCCCGTCCTGTCTGGGGCTCCCCTGGCTTATGTGACTGGCAGGAACAAGGCCCTGTTTAAATTGGCTTGGCCCAGACACAGGGAAGAATCAGAAAGCTCGCACCACGTGGCTCTCAGTTTGCCCCTACCAGCCCCATGTGTGCAGGAGCCCCGCACACCACCCCCGCACTGTGCCCCTTAGTCCATCACATCTGTGGATCCAGTTCTAGCCCAAACCCTGCCTGGCCTTGCCTGTGAATCACAGCTTGTGTCTGCTCTGTCTTCCTCACGGGGTCCCCTTCTGCCAGGAGGTCACCCCTTGCCCCTTTCCATTTGGGGCTCTTGGCCCTTTTGCAGAGGAGCGATCTCTGCTGTTCTCCTTCCAGAATAAAAGGAGCTGTGTTCTGTGTTCGGGTCTGAATTTATAAAGGTGACCGGGTGACGGCACAGAGGGGTCAATGCCACATACGAGTATATACGAGGGGAATGAAGAAAAAGATGTAGCAGAGCCTCAGATTTCTTGCCTGTAAAATGGGGCCAACAATGGCCCCATCTCAAGATTGTTGGGAGGAATAAATGAGTCGTTAGCTGGAGGACAGTTAGCACGGCTCCTGTCCCCAGATGGGCTGTTGGCAGATGACGTCTTACCCTCTCACCGTGGGCCGTCTTAGAGAACAAAAGCTTTGAGGACCCCGGTCTTGGATATCTGGGCTCAGTTGCGTGCGTGGCTCTGCCACTGTGATGGCTTGCCAGCCGCTCAAGCTGCGCCCTCCCCCCTCCCCCCTCCCCAGGGATGACATTCAACAGGTGCAGCTTCTGTTTGCCGGCAACAGTGCAGGGTGTACCGGCAACACTCTGCGCGGGAGGAACACATTGTCTGCTTCTGAAGCCAAGCGTGAGCTGGAGCTTCTGAACACATCCTTACACAGAGAGTGCGCAGTAATTAGTATAATTATTAGGGGGTTAATGAAGCTGGGAACAGCACATCAAGTGCACGTTTAAACAGAGCCTTTTTAAAAAGTGGGTGGAGAAGTTTGCCTGCTCCACTTTCTCCTTTTTTTTAGAACTGAGATTTCAGGGTTTGAACTCAACATGTAGAAAAATAGACTTGCTAGCGTGCCCCTAACCCACCCCAGCCCTCAGTCTTCAGATGGCTGTTAATGGCATCTCCATGTGAGGGCAAACCCAGAGCGGCCTGAGATTTTCTCACCATCCCTATAGGGTCAGTGACCAAGGCTGCTAATTCCACCTCATTAGCTTTCTTTGACTTGCTCTCCCTGCCTCACTGCCACGGAGGAAGGTGAGGCACCCACATTCTCCCCTGCTGACAATATTTCCTAATTGCCACCAGCCGTCCCCACTTGCTTCTTCCTGGTCACCTTTTTCTTAGCCTGGGTACTCCAGAAGCAGGTCTCGAGATGAAGATTTGTGCCAAAGAGATTTACTTAAGGAGCGTTCACGAGAAAAAACAGTGGAGTGCAGGAGTGAGACTGGGAAGGGAAGAGAAAGAAAGGGAAGAAGACCAAGTTCTGCAGACGGTAAGTTGGTTCAGTCTAGCAGAAGACAGTGCAGGTCACTCCTCAGAGTCAGCCCTGTCAGAGCGAGGGAGCTGGGGTATTTATACCCCAACACCCTCCATCAAAGGTTAGGCCATGTTTCCCAAACTGTGCCAAGGCACCCAGGGTGCCTTGGGATATTTTAATTTTGAGGACAACACAGCTACAGCTGCCAGACACCACACTTGACATAGTTCACGGTTTCAATGTTAGATTGCCCTACATTCTTTTGGATGATGTCATATCTTTGTGAAACCGGCTGTTAGGTGAAACCAGCAGCTGTGATAAAAAGCAAGTACTGTGGGAAAATCAACGTGGGAAAGGAAACGAGGGTGGTGTCCAATCTGATTCCAAGAATTGAAAAGTTGTGCAGCACCCAACAGGCATCCTTGTCCCATTAATATGAACTTGTGATTATTGATGAATGAAACAAGAATATTTTTTGTTTGAATTTGTGTACATTGTATTTTTAAATAGCTACTAGACTGTTAGGATATAAATACTTGCTGTTTGGATCTCACTACTTAATGAATGGAACCGTTAGGTAGTTCTTTTGGCCTTGGAGTAAGTGCTGTGAAAAAATTACTGAGACATCAAGGGCTCCAGGAACTGTGAAAGTTCCAGAACCTCTGGGTTAAGGGGCTACTCCTGGGAGGATGTAGATTTCGAGGCCCTTCTGGCTCTCTGGGCTGCAGGCAGAGGGGCCTGGAGCATCCTCAAGGGCAGCCGTCCAGCAAAGACACAGGTGTGGGCTGCTGGGATGCAGGCACTGGAGGAGCCAGTGAGTAACGGTAAAGGGACCTGAGCAGATAAGAGCAGGTCTGGGTTCTGCTGCACTGGAGCTTCTCAAACTGTAATGTGCACACGAATCACCTGGGGATCTTGTTAAATGCAGACTCTGGTTCAGGAGGTCCGGGGTGGGGTCTGAGATTCCACTTTTTTTTTTTTTTTTTTTTGTTGGCAGAACGCAGACCTCTCACTGTTGTGGCCTCTTCCGTTGCAGAGCACAGGCTCCGGACGCGCAGGCTCAGCGGCCATGGCTCACGGGCCCAGCCACTCCAAGGCATGTGGGATCTTCCCGGACCAGGGCACGAACCCATGTCCCCTGCATCGGTAGGCGGACTCTCAACCACTGCGCCACCAGGGAAGCCCCGTAAGTAGGTTTTTAAAATTAATTTTTATTGCAATACAGTTGATTTACAATGTGTTAGTTTCAGATGTATAGCGGAGTGATTCAGTTATATATACATATTTAAATTTATATATAAATATATATATTCTTTGTTAGATTCTCTTCCATTATAGGTTAATACAAGATATTGAGTATAGTTCCCTGTGCTATACCGTAGATCCTTGTTGGTTGTCTATTTTATATATAGTAGTGTGTATCTGTTAATCCCAAACTCCTAATTTATCCCTCCCTTCCTTTTCCTTTGGTAACCATATGTTTGTTTTCCACGTCTGTGAATCTATTTCTGTTTTGTAAATAAGTTCATTTGTATCATTTGTTTTAGATTCCAGATACAGGCGATATCATATGATATTTGTCTTTCTTTTTCTGACACTTCACTTAGTATGATAATCTCTAGGTCCATCCACATTGCTACAAATGGCATGGTTTCATTCTTTTTTATGGCTGAGTAATATTCCATTGTGTATAGATACCACATCTTCTTTATCCATTCTTCTGTTAATGAACACTTAGGTTGCCTGGATATCGAGTGACAGGGATAGAGACAAAAAGGCAGACGGAGCCCACTCGTCACACATAGTCAAACACAGAGTCTGGAATACCACCACCAGTACACTGGCCTCTTGGGACCCAGAATGTTGCGGCCTGGGAAGGCACTCAGACACACACAGTAACCTACCTCTCGCCCTTTTTACAAATAAGAAATTGGAGGCCCAGAGATGCGCAAATCAGCATCAGGGCTGAGACTGGAACCCAAGACATCAGACCCCACACCCAGGACCCTGGCTATTCCCTATGACTGTCATGTCCATTTGAGGGTATCTTGAGCTCTAGATGTTGGAAGTTAATTGCTCCAGATATAAGTGGTATTGTCCCCCCAGTAATGTTCCAGATGTTGGAATATTGCATGAAATATTAAGGGGGATGTTGCCTCCAAATGTAGAAGGGGCACTGTCCCAGATATTGGGGTACACTCTTACCCAGAAGCTGGGGATGAGTGAACAGTTTCAGTGGCCCCTGGTGGGCAGGGAACAGGTGGTGCTGCTGAACCTGACCCTGGTGTGGGGCACTGCTTCCCACTCCCTGGCTCCCCGGCTGGTCAAGTCCAAGGTCCAGCACCCTGTTCCTCCAGGGCAAGTGATTGCACAGCAAGATGTACCAGGCACTGTGCCCACGTTCCTCCCGAGGGCTGCTAACGCTTTCAGGCTCCTCCCTCTGTACCGCCCACATCTGTGGAGGGACAGAGGACAGAAGTGGGGTGACTATGGATTTGGGCCTCAGAAGGATCTGGCTTTGATCCTGGCTTCACCTCTCAACTAGCTATGTAGGTAGATTTTATTATTGTTTCCATTCCTTTATTCTTGCCACTAAAACTATGTATCCACACCCTTTGCAATGAGACCTTGCACTAGTTCCCAGCAGAAGAGGTGAAATACACTTCCCTTTCCCATCGATGTGGGGCTTGGCCATGAGGCTTCGTTTTGCCAACAGGCTGTTAGGTATTTGTATGTCTTGTCCTGGCATGTCACTTTGCTACCATCTGCCATGAGGGGCATGTGTTGTGGGTAACTACGGATCCCAGGAGAATGAGAAGACTCCAGAAACAGACCAACCGACAAGCTGGAGCCAAGCCCAGCAGAGCCACATCTGTCAGGGAGAAGTAAATGCTTGTTGATTGAGTTTGGGGATTATTTGTTATGTAGCATTATTGCCATAATAGCTGACTAATGGGCTATGGGACCTTTGGCTAGTTACGCTGATTTCTGTGGGATGCCGTTTCCTCGTCTATAAAAAAAAACAGCAATAACACTTGCTTTGTGTGATGTTTTACTGGGTTTTGACGTAGGTAAAGCACATGGCATAGTGCCTGATCCATAGAAGGCTCTGGATAAATGGTGATTTTCAAAAGAGGGAAGGGTCATTCCATAAGAACTTGGTTCAACCAAAGGGTATTGAGTGCACACTGCTGATGGCTCAGAGCTGGGCATCATGGGGGATGGATTTTTAAATCCTATTTTTCTTACATGATGCATCCAGTCTCAGATAGGTCTTTGGGCAGAAATCCTGGCCAGGTTAGGGTTGGGGCAGAGAGGAGTCTGAAACCTCTTCCTCTAGATCTCAAACTTCACACTTAATCATCAAACCCACATCTTCCTTTCTTGACCACGGGTTGACTTTTCCTTTCTTGAGTCTCTTGGTGACTTTCCCAATCTCCTGTGGCTTCAGCAAGAGAGCAGTTGTGACATTTCATCTATAGGACCCTGGTAACAGCGGCAATTCCACATGTATCATCAGGGGTATGATACTGGAGACCCAGCGTGCTCTCCAGACCTCCCAGATGCCCCTCCCCTTTCCTGCTGGGGTAGCCCTTCCCTGGGGGCTGGGGCTCTGCTCCTGAGGTGTCCCACGATGAGCCCTGCTCCTGGGAAATTCAGATGTTCTGTGCGTGGCTCAGTTCAAGAGTTTCTGCAGAAATGGAGAGGCCAGTGCTGTCACTGGCACACCGGGGCCCTTGCTATGGTTGTTCCTGGAATGCTTCCGGGGGCAGGGAGGCAGTTTCAACTGAACTCCTGGCCTCCTGGCAGGTCTGGGGTTGGCTGGCTGATGCCGTGGTGCCACAGGCTGGGACAGGAGGAGGGGGCTGAGAGGAGTGTGATCAGGAGTCGGGAGTGAGGTCTGGGCAGCGGCTAGATAACGCCCAGGGCTTTGGGCGGTGAGATGCTAAAGGAATGTACGGGGGACTGGTGGACAGGCCTTCTGTGTCACAGAGGACATGGTTTTCCCCCAAAGGAAAATTTCCTTTCCTGTTCCCTGCTCAGACTATGAAACTCATATATGCTCATTTTAGGAAATTAAAATAATACAAAAATATGTATAGAAGAATAGGCGGCCAGTAAAACTACCCCAAAATGACCACTGTTAACATTTGGGTGAACATGGCTCCAGGCTGATCTTTATTCGTGTGTGTGTGTGTGTGTGTGTGTGTGTGTGTGTGTGTGTGTGTAAAACTTTGCTGTCTACAGCCCCAACTGCTTTCTAAGGATGGTGGGTTTTGTTTAGTGAAAGGTCCGCTGTGAGTTGACCCTGAGCCTCTTTATGGGTTTGGATACATGCAAGGGTGGCCTAGATCTGAATCTGGGGGGGCAGCAAAGGACTGAACTGCTCCGCTTCCTAAAGTGAGAAGAGCTTGGCACTCCCAGGGCCAATCAAAAGTTAGAGAGAGCAGTACAGCTGAAAATAGAAAAAAAAGGAGCAAAGCCCAACCCAGCAGGAGGCTGGAGCCCTGAGTCTGGGAGTAGTCAAGGTACTTTTGAAAAACAGGGACACCTAATTACTGAATTTCAGTTGCTTGCTTCGTTGCTATGAAAAGCCTTCAAGGAGCTTCCACAAGCCTTAGGTACAGACACGGTTCTAGTGTGATTGATTGGCCGGGGGAGGGAGGGGCATTAAGGAGGGGGTTGAATCCACATCTGAGTTGTCATGGTGTGGAACCAAAACTGGGACATGGGACAGTAAGACAACCCCAACCTTGAGCTAATTCAGGAGAAGGATGAGGGTGGGAGGGGGAAGGGAGTGATGGAGAATCCCTGTGTGACCATGTGAACAAAAGTCCTTCAGGAATTCACAGAAATATGGGGATCAGGGCTTCTCCAGTTTGTGGATGGGGGTTCCAGCCAACGTTCTCTAGATATGAAGCTGTAGGCTGGCCCTAGACATCTGGGATACATATTTATGTTTATAGGTTTTATTTAAATGGGATTATTTTTGCACCTGCTGTTTTATATCTTTTTTCAAACTCAGTCCTGTGTCTCATACATCACGGCTTGCCAATAGGTATGTATCTAACTCACTCTTTTTAATGTCTAGGTGGCAAATTATTGGAGAGAAACCAGCAGTGTATGTAGCCATTCTCTTATTGATCAGCATTTAGGTGATTTCCAATACTTCTGTGATAACATTCCTCAATTTTCATCTTTACGCATACGTTGCAGTGGCTGCTATAAAAAATGGTCTCAGTTTAGAATACCAAAAAACAAATATCACGTTGTTGAGGGTTTTTTTTTTCAGTCTAGTGAGAATCAGTTATTTGAAGGCATTACTAACATGCCCAGATGATCTCTGCAGGTTGCAGAAGGTGGTGGTGATGTTAGAAAAAATGACCTGGTTCATTAAGCTGGTGATGGTGTAACAGCCTTGTAGACAACACTGCTTAGCTTGGGAGAGTCAACGGGATGCAGAACTAACTCTTCTTCCCCTGATTTTTTTTTTTTTTTTTTTTTTTTGCTGTACACGGGCCTCTCACTGTTGTGGCCTCTCCCGTTGTGGAGCACAGGCTCCGGACGCACAGGCTCAGCGGCCATGGCTCACGGGCCCAGCCGCTCCACGGCATGTGGGATCTTCCCGGACCGGGGCAGGAACTCGCATCCCCTGCATCGGCAGGTGGACTCTCAACCACTGCACCACCAGGGAAGCCCCTTCCTCTGATTTTGACATTGGAATTGGGCCCGTCTGGGTCTTCAGCACACTCTCCCTTCACAACTCTGACCTGTGTCTACCTCTGGGAAGAGGATAAAGTCTACTGGGGGAAATAGCTTCTGTTTCCCTGAGAAACTTATCAATTCAGGCAAGAAATCACCGTTTGGTTTCCATTGCCAACTGCAGGGAATGTCAGAGCTGGAAGGCTCCTTAAAGTGTATTTGGTCTGTCTTCATTTTACAGATGGGAAAATGGAGGCCCATGATCACGCAATTTGGCAGAAAATAATAAAAGCTAAAGTTATGCTTAGAATTTTATATGTATCTTAAGTCTAAAATCTAACAACAACCCTGGAAGGTAGGCATTTTTCTAGTCCCATGTTTCCCATTGCAAAAACAGGGGGAGAGGAGAAAGGGGACTTGAACCCTGGCAGTCCGGAGGGAGAGTCTGCCTGTGAAATCACTGTAGGATGGCTGTCACCTGGAACTGAGCGGGGAGGGAAGCCAGGGTCTCCGACCCCAGTTTTCTGCTTTGTCCTGTCATTAGGCAGCTCTCGGGCATTGACAACATGTGGAGGGGCTCGGGGGGGCACCCACCTGTCTGTCTAGGTGTCTGTCTGTCACAGCTATGAGCCTGGGGGGACATTCTAGGTGGACTGCACAAATGAATAATTCAATAAAAGTGAATAATTTCCATGGCAACCTTGCCAGCACGTGACCTGCTCCGATGCTTCCAAGGGCCCGGTTCACCCTAATAAAGAGACACGTTTGTCAGACTACACAGGGTGAGCTGGGATAACACTTTTCTTTTAAGGGAGGTGAAATGAAACTAGGTCGGCTGCTGGCAGCAGGGCCAGGGCTTGTAGGAGCCTTGTTTAAACATACTGCCGGCAGGTCGGGGGTGGGGGGTTGGTGGAAGGCCCAGCGTGCCTGCCTGCCCTGCTGGGAGGAGGACTGGTCTTTCTGGCTGGGGAGGGGTGTAAATATCCGTTCCGGAGAACTCCTGAATCTGGGACAAAGAAAATGCAAATCCCAGTGTTCCTCTGCAATTTACAAAAGACACCCAGGCACAAGGGTGCAGAGACCTTTCAATATCCCTTCATGAGGAGAAGAGGAAACAGAGGCCAGAAAATTGCCTCCTAGAACTTTGCCTGAGGTGACTTAGCTGGTGAGAAAGCTTGGACTCAGACCCAAGCAAGGTGGCCTTTCTACTGTGACCCTGATGCCCTTGATAAGCTGACCCACCAAGCACATGACGTGGAAGCTGAACTCCCCAAGTGAAGGGGCTGATCTGCGCTATTCACTTTCTCTGTCAGTTTTCCTCTTTAAACCAGTAATTTACATTTATGGGCTGGATTAGGTTGGGAGACCATTTGGGATCATGTCTGGGCTTGGAACTCGGTCTGATAGGGGATGGAACTCGGTCTGGGGTGAAGGCACATTTGCGGCAGAGTCGAGGGTTTAGCCTGGGATGAGTGTTGGGCTAAGTCTGAAGCAAGACTGAGGCTCACAGGTCAAGGTGAAGATCAAGGCCAGGGTCAGGGTTGGGCCTGAGACTGGTGGGGTGAAGGCTCAGCCTGTCCTGAAAGATTTAGAATCTTGTCTAGGTAGAGCTTGCTGAAAGTACCCAGAGATCCTCGCTGTGGAGGAGTGAGATGCAGGCTGAAGGTCTGAAGGTAGATAGAAGGTCCCAAGATAGATAGAATCAGGGATAAAGGAGACAGAGCAGGATGGGAAAGAGGGTACACCAGAGGGAGTGTGGCCCTGCCGACACCTGGATTTTGGCCCGTGAAACTGACTTCAGACTTCCAACTTCCAGGACCGTAGGAGAACAAATGTGTGTTATCTTCAGCCACCAAGTTTGCGGTAGTTTGTTACAGCTGCCGAACGATCCCTCGCTGTGCTGTCGTCCCGTTCCCCAAAAACGTGCTTGCACGTAAGCCTCTCCTTAGGAACTCCGGGCAAGACATCATCCGATTAGGAATCAGGCCCCAGCTTTATGTATACACACAGACCCGCTCTCTCAGGCTCACAGTTCATAGATACTGTTCTGCACCTGCCCCATCCCCTCAACAAGGCAATCGTAGCTGACTCAGAGTCTGCTACGGGACAGGAATCGAGCCACTGAGAGCCAGGGCAGTGGGAGAAGCAACCTCAGGGGGATGCTTGGGGCACAGTCAGGACCTGGTGCAGCTATACCCCTGCACCAGTGAATGTGTGAGTGCCTGTGCTCCTGAGTGGAGGCCTGGTGGTGTGTCTGGGTGGGTATATGAATGACTGGTCATTCTAGGATGTACCTGGGAAGCATGGACACCTAGTGCCCACTATATGCTGTCATGCAAGTGAGTATTTGTCCGCAATGTAAATGTCATTCTCTTAAGTGTAGCTCCCTTATGCAGTACACAACCTGAACAACTGTACAGGGCGGACCTGATGGCAATCAACCCTGGGGACCAGGGCGGAGGTAGCGGGCAGCAGGCAGGCTTTGGGAAGCGGGATTAGAAGCCCAGGCAACTAAGAGCAGAATTAGGTAAGCGGCATGAGTTTACTGCCTTTTCAACAGACGAGGGAAGAGGCTTGCCCGAGGTCACTGTCGACTGAAAAAACAAAACAAACTGCACAACGTGAGAGCTGTGAGTTTCAGTTTTACTTGGGGACTTACTGAGGACTCTAGCCCAGGAGACAGCCTCTCAGATAGCTCCGAGGACCTGCTTCACAGCGGGGAGGGCAGTGTGTTTGTGCTTTTGGTGAAGGGGCTACTTGCAACCGAGCTCACATCTTGGTTGCAAGCAGCCCCTCAGTAGAAAGTTGCTGCTACTCATGAGGAACCTGTGTCTGAGGTAATGGTTGTAGCGCTTTTCCAAGTATGAGAAGATGCAAGAATCCAGGTTCATAAAAATGCCTCCTGAAAACATCTAACTCTCCTCTCTGCCAGTTTTCCCAGAGCACAGAGGGCCTCATTCCTGGTTTCCTCCTTGTCCTTCTTTCAGGGTGTGTGAAAGGTCAGCGACTGCATGGCTAGTGACTTTATCCTCGTAGAACCAGATGGCGAACGGCATTTTCTGAGCCGTCATCACACAGCTGGCAAGGTGCAGAGCCACTGTTCACACTCAGACCTCTTGACTCCTGAGCCCTTTCCTGCACATCTTCCGTAGGTTTTTATGCAGAAGAGGAGGTCTTTCGGTTTTCTGAGACCCAACTTCCAATGTGGGGGACGGCCATTAGCACCCCACTGGTGTCCGAGAATTCAACTCAATTCAGACACTACGTACCTGGAGGTGGAATCAGATCCCACAGGTTAAGGGCTCCCGAGGTTAAGAGCTTATTCCTGCAAGACTGCTGGCCCCCATCCCCACCCCCCACCCCCACCCCCAGCTTCTGACATGCAAGTCCAGGCTGTTACCTGTGCTTCTGACGGACTGGCTATAAATCCGAGGCTCCCATGACCTACTCCCTGGGTTTGACTGATTTGCTAGAGCAGTTCACAGAACTCAGAGAAACATTTTACTCACTAGATCACCAGTTTATGATAAAAGGCTATAACTCAGGAACAGCCAGACGGAAGAGAGGCACAGGGCAAGCTATGGGGAACAGGCACCGCTCTTTCCAGATCGCCACATGTTCACCAATCCAGAAGCTCTCAAATTTTTACAGAGGCTCCATTACAGGAGCAGGATTGATTAAATCATTGGCCATTGGTGACTGATTCGACCTCCAGCCTGTCTCCCCTCCCAGGAGGTCAAGAGGTGAGACTCTAAATAGCTGGTTGGCTCCCGTGGCTTAGGTGAGTTCCCAAAGCCATTCATTAACATAACAAAAGAAACCTTGATCACTCTCCGCACTTAGGAAATTCCAAGGGCTCTGGAGCTGTGAGCCAGGGACTGTGGCTGAAGACCAAATATAAATGAGAAATTCACTTTAGACATCGAAGTAACCAAATACGTATTTCTTTTTTTCCCCATTAATTAATTAATTAGTTTTTATTTTTGGCTGTGTTGGGTCTTCATTGCTGCGTGCAGCCTTTCTCTCTAGTTGCGGCAAGCGGGGGGCTATTCTTCGTTGCAGTGCGCAGGCTTCTCATTGCGGTGCCTTCTCTTGTTGCGGAGCAAGGGCTCTAGGCGCGCAGTCTTCAGTAGTTGTGGCGCACGGGGCTTTGTTGCTCCGCGGCATGTGAGATCTTCCCGGACCAGGGCTCGAACCCGTGTCCCCTGCATTGGCAGGCAGATTCTTAACCACTGCGCCACCAGGGAAGTCCCCAAATATATATTTGTTATAAATCACAATTTATAAGGGAAAAGCAGGTGGGGAAAGATCCTGGGAGGCGCCCCCATGGAGGGTCTCCCACTTCAGCTCTTTGGACAACAGCAATGGGAGAATAAAATGAAGCGACAATCGGCGGGCGCAGTCTCTCTTTTCCCAATTCAGCTACATCTGCTAGCAGCAGATATCATCATCTCAGGCCGTGGGAGAACTGCTGCTTTTGGGAACCTTTGTCACATCAGCGTACATCTCTCACAGTTTCCTTCTGCCCTGGAAAGACATCGCTTTAAATTACATTACACACCCAGCTCCCGCCCTCATCCTGGGCATGCATATTTTATTTGACAGCGGGCACCAAAGGCTCTGATTTGATCTGGGGCCTTTGCAGCCATTAAGCTTAGAGGCTTTCCTCTTTTATCCCTTTATGGGTCAGCTCCCAGACTGGGATAATATTAATAGCGAAAATAGTAATAACTGATATCGACCAAAGGCCAACTCCGTGCCCAGCACGCTGCTAATCTCTTTATATCTAATATTTCATTTCACGCCTATAATCACTATGTGAGGCTGATATTATTATTATTCCCATTTTATAGGTGTGGAAATAGAAGCTCAGAAAAGTTCAGTGATAGAGCCAGGGCTCCGGGGTGGTCTCTCCAACACCAAATGTCCATTTGTTTAATATGCTGCCTCTTTTGCCCTGAGGATTGAGGGTCTCAGAGCCCTTCACTGAGGGTCACCTGCCTGACAGACCCACAGACCAGACCTGTATCCGAAACCCAGACCTGTATCCGAAACCCGGCTGCAAGCAGTGGGTGCCCATCAAGAGACCCAAGTCGAAAGGCAGTGGTTCTCCACCAGGGATGATTTTGTCTCCCAAATTTGGTAAGAGGGAGACAATCTTGTTTTTTATATCTTGGGCTCGGAGGGGGGTGGTGCCATGGCATCTGGTGGGTAGAGGCCACGGAAGGTGCTCAGGTCCTACAGGGCACAGGGCAGCCCTCACAGCAAGGAATCATAGATTCCAGAATGTCAGTAGTGTTGCCGTTGCGGAGGCTTGCAGGGATGGCGCAGGGATGGAGACAGAATGTGTGATTAGGAGAACAGAGGCAGACACACAGTCATAACAGGTGCTTTCCTCGTGCTCACTGGGTTCCAGGCAGGACTCTGAGTACTTTTCATAGCCCCGCTCACCCACTCCTTTCACTCTCAAAACAACTCTGGGAGGAAAGGGTTATTTTTAGCATCCCCCTTTGTCTCTCTCAGCTTCCGGTGTCTCTAGGCTTCCTTGGCTTATGGCCGCATCGCTCCAGTCTCTGCCTCTGTCTTCCATGGACTTGTCCTTTGTATGTCTGTGTCTCCTCTTCTGTCTCTTATAAGGACACTTGTCATTGGATTTAGGGATAATCCAGGATGATCTCATGTTGAGATTCTTAATTTAATTACATCTGCCAAGACGCTTCCCTCCCCCAAGTAAGGTTACATTCACAGGTTCTGGAGGTTAGGACGTAAACACATCTTTTGGGGGCCACTAGTCAACTCACTACCGGTCTGATGCCTACCTCATTGAAATGGATTGTACATGTAAGAGCACCAAGCCCTGCAGATAGTTGGTAAATCTTAGATGACTCTGGGAGGCATGGGGCTTGGCGTGTGGTCGAGACTTGGTAATAATCTGCGGAAGAAATTGCACGCATGGTACCGTTACACCCTGTCCTAAGGGAGTGGCAGGAATCCTCCTAGTTTATGCAGTGCTTTGCACCCCGATTATTTGATTCTGTTTGTGGTCTCTTGCATCAGGCTGAGGGTCTGAGGTTAGAAGTACGGTTTCTTCATCTTTGCCGTAGCCCTGCCTCCTTCTTTCTGCCTACTCGTGTCCACCTCAGCCCGGTCCCCCACCCACGCTGTGAGTGGTTCCAAGACCCCAAAGGAGGCACACAGACTCCCCAGACCCCAGAGTCACCCTGAATTTGGGGAGGCAGGTTTGCAGACCCGCCTTTCAATGCCATCTTTGGGAGTGATGGGTTTTGGTGCTGTTTGCTCACCAGCCCACCCTCCACGCTTCCAGGCATGTGGTGGGGTCACACTGCTGGGCTCCCTTTGGTTGGATGCAGCTGTGTGACTAGTTCCAACCAATGAGTTTGAATGGGTGTGATGTGTCTCAGTTTGGGGATGGGACCTTTAAATGCTGGTGCAAGACCCACGAGGGGTCCTTTTCATACATGCAAAGCTCCAGAAAGTGCTTACCCATCAGCTTAGGTCTTGAGGAGGAGGGTATCGAGCACAGTGTCTAGATGGTCCTGACGTACAGGACGTGCAGGTGAGATATGTGCCTTGGTGGCCTAAGCCATTGAGATTCCCAGGTTGTTTGTAGCTGCAGCACGACCTGGCCTCTCCCCAGAGTGACACCCTGAGGAAGGGAGAGAGTGTGGGCTGGAAGGTGCCCAGGAAGCAGTGCAGGGGAAACGCTGACCATATTAGGGACCCTGAATGAGATGTGGTTCTTAGAGGACACACTGCGCTCTGCTCCCCTGCCGACCCTTGGTGGTATGGGATGGGCTCATAGCCCATGGGCCCATGGAAACCTGTCCTTTGGATCAAGGTGAGTCTCAGGGGCCCTCAGGGAGGGAATGATGCAAACCGCCACTAAGGAACGATTCCAAACCCAAGGAGTCGTGGACTTGATTTTGGGTTTCAAAAACAATCTCTCCAAATGCAGTGTGCTGCTATCCTGCGTTTGATCGTGAAACAGAAAAAGGGCATTCGTGGAGACCCTGGAGAGATCCAAGTAAATGTGTGTAGTTCAGTTTTGTACCAATGTTAATGTCTCAGTTTTGATAAATGTACCCAGATTACACAAGGAGCTTTTAACATCAGGGAAGCTGAGTGAAGGGAACTCTCTGTGCCGTCTTTGCAGCTCTTATGTAAATCTAAAATTACACCCAAATAAACATTGTGAAAATAATCTCTTGCTGCTTAATTGATTCTTTTGGGAATAGTGAAAATGTCTTAGAACTAGATAGAGGCATTGGTTGTACAATACTGGAAAATGTACTAAATGCAAGTGAATTGTACTCTAAAATGGTTAATTTTATGTTATATGAATTTTTTTGCCTCAATTAAAAAAAAAACTCATAGGGAGGAAAACAATAATAGAGCAGTAATTAATACCATAGGTGTTTGGGATCTGTATAAAGCCTCAGACTTAAGGATAGCTCCAAACTTCCGTCTTTTCCCTCACCTTCTTTGGTGTGTTCTCCCAAGTACCACGTCCTCCCTCCCTCTCTCCATATCCACTCCTAAGCCTTGGTCCAGAAGCGCTCCCAAACCGCCTCCTCCTGGCTCCTCTACACTCCCAGCAAGTCCTATCTGCATGTCTGTTAGTTCTTGTCACAGAGAGAGAAAAATAGTAGCGGTAATAATAATAATGACTACAGTCACCACACACCAGTCATGGCATTAGGCTCTTTACACGTATCAGCTCCCACGCACCTGTGGTCAAGTAATCTCCTCTACAAAGGAGGCAAGACTACACAATGGTGGAAAGACAGTCTCTTCAATAAGTGGTGCTGGGACGACTGGACAGCTACGTGTAAGAGAATGAAATTAGAACACTCCCTAACACCATACACAAAAATAAACTCAAAATGGATTAAAGACCTAAGTGTGAGACTGGACATTATAAAACTCCTAGAGGAAAACATAGGCAGAACGTTCTCTGACATAAATCGCCACAATATCTTTTTTGATGTGTCTTCCAGAATAATGGAAATAAAAACAAAAATCAACAAATGGGACCTAAGTAAACTCAAAAGCTTTTGCACAGCAAAGGAAACCATAAACAAAACTAAAAGATGACCAACAGATTGGGAGAAAATATTTGCCAATGATGTGACCGACAAGGGATTCGTCTCCAAAATTTACAAACGGTTCATGAGGCTTAGTACCATCAATACATATATCAGCTGATTATATGAACAGCCCTGTATGTTAAATACAGACAGACCTTCTAGGTATTGCAGGTTCGGTTCCAGACCACAGCAATAAAGCAAATATCGCAAGTCATGAATTTTTTGGTTTCCCAGTGCATATAAAAGTAATATTTATACTATACCATAATCTATGATGTATGCAATAGCATTATGTCTTTAAGAAAACAATGTATATACCTTAATTTTAAAAATACTTCATTGCTAAAATATGCTGAGCGTCATCTAAGCCTTCAGCGAGTCATAATCTTTTTGTAATAGTAACTGCAAAGATCACTGCAAAGATCGCTCCCCAGGCTCTGGCCGGGAGGTGGACATGTTAGTGGGGGGGAGTGAGAGCCTGCTCAGTCAGCGGGTTGGTAGGTTTGCGGACTGTCCCCAGCAAAGCTGTGTCACTGAGGTGTGATCCAGAGCGGGCAGGCAGTGGAGAGTCTGCAGAGCGTGGGGTATGAGGTTGTAAGTCAGCAGCTGAGGGCGTCTGGCTTTGGGTACCTCCACTCCCCAGGGGGCAGCAGGCACAAGCAGGTCTTAGACCCTGGGATCCCAGGCCTTTAATTCTCTGAAAGGCCAAGAATGGGATAGCCACGGTAAGAAGAAATGTGCAGGGTTAGGAAAACTACGTTTGCTAAATGAGGCCCTGAGTACTTCCGTAAGTCTTCCCAAGTTATCCTCATCACATCTCTGCACAGGAGGTGGGAAAGGGGAGTCTTTATGAGACCAAACGGCAGAGCTGAGTTCAAGCCCAGGGAGGTCAGAATCCAAAGCTCACGTGCACTCCCCACACTGTGCTGCCTCCAGGACACAAAGGGCTCCAGCGAAGAGAGCACGGTAGGAGCATCCAGTCACCTGTAATGAGGTGACGTTTAGATCGACGTGAGTTCTCTGTGCCCCAACAGGCTTGACTTCCTGTTCCGATGGGCAGAAGGATCAATTAGCTCATCTCACTTTTACTGTTGGGCCCCTGGTTTCCAAAGACCAATCAGCTTGGGGAAAACTGAGGCAGGGTAGCCCTTTGTCTTTAAATCAGGAGGCAGATCTCCTTGGAACGTGTTCAGGCTGGCCATGCCGGCCCGACGGTGGGCTCCATCTCTCCTGGCCCAAGTGCCTGATGGACCCAGGAAGACAGGGGTGAAGCCTGACTTCCAGACCGAGTCAGCCGAGAGGAAGCAGCCCTCTTCCGATGGGATGTGTGGCATTAAACAATGAGTGCATCATCTCCTAGTCACATTACCTCACCCCAGGGGGTGTTTCCTGCCCATTATCACATGGTGTGGTTGGCTGGATCTCCATTTGTCACAGCAAACATCAGGCATGTGTTAATGGTCCCATAAAACATGCCCTGTTGGGTCTTAATGTCTATTTAATGACACCTGCTATGCTGCTATGAAGGCTCCCATAACTGAGCTCACAGTGGGAGATGAGGGGCTGTTAGATTTTGGAGAAGGAGAGTTCTCTGAATGACAGGCTGCCTCTCCCCGGGAGGCTGATACCCTGCTAGGATGGGTGTGGGTGGTTGATGTGAAATCACAGGGTTTAAGCAGCAGGAATTTTAGGAGATGAGCTGGTCCAAATCCCTCCTGGTTCTAATGGGAAGGCGAGGAAGCTGAGGCCCGGAGGGAGAAGGGCAGAAATGATTCCAATGGGGACGAATGGAATATCAAGTCTGATTTATTTTCAAGCTTTTCCCAACCGCTGATTTATGTTCAGGATAAATCCCAATCACTCCATTTCCTATTTAGGGAGGGCAAGAAAAATGGAAGCTATGGGAGCAGGAAATACCAAGGGAGGGGAATTTATTTCTCACCTTCCCAAGAGTTGGAAATCTCTCACCCCCTTCCTTCCCTCCCTTCTTTTCTCCCTCTCTCTCCCCTCCCTTCCCCGCCCCCCCCCCTTTCTCCCTCTGTCTCTTCCTCTTTCTACATCTCCTGGCCTCAACGCTCATCCTCAGGTAGGGAGGGGCACAGGGGGTCCTGGAGAAAAGAAGGTTTGAACAGGAAAGTAGAGAGAGATGTCACTTCCCCTCTATGTCAAAATCTTATCCTGGGAATGGTGGCAGTTCACAGAATACTTAAAATCCATTCATTCATTCATTCGCCATAAATTGGGCTCAGAGCTGAGATGCTTATTATGCTAGACAGTGTTTCCCAAAGACAGCTGCTCCAATAGCTTCCATCCCACTCTTTCTTCTATAATGGGACCTCATCAAGAGGTGTAGTCTAAGTCCCCTCTTTGAATCTCTGCTGGCCTGTGACTCACTTGTAACCAGTATGATGTGGTTGGACATGAACATTGCATGATTTGTGAGGTCGTATACAGCTTACTCCTGGTCTCTTGGGACACTTGCTCTGGGGAGGGCCACCACCTTAGGACGTCGGACTAGAGAGGCTACACACAGACCCTCCAGTCAACAGCACCATCTGAGCACCCAGCGAACAGCCAACGTGAGCTGCCAGCCACAGGAGGGGCCCACCTTGGGCTTTCCAGCCCAGTCAAGCCTTCAGATAGATGACTGCGGCCCCAGCTGCTATGTGACTGCAAACTGCCTGAGAGACTCCGAGCAAGAACTGCCCAGCTGAGCCCTTCTGGAATTTTTGACCCACAAAACTGGGGGCAAAATCAAACGATTGTTGTGAGCCTCTAGGTTTGGGAATAATTCATTATGCAATGGTCAGTGGAAAACCTTCAAGGATGGATAAAACTCAGCCTTGTGCTTGACAGCTTCACAACTTCATTAGAGATTGGGGACTCTGTAATCACTGCCCAAACTATGACACGGTGGGTTCTTTAACACAGGAGCACACATCGGAGTTTGCAAGAGGGTCAGGGAGGAAGGCCATTCAGTGAGGAAGGGATGGCATGTGGAAAGGCAAGGAGGCATCACAGGAGGCCAAACGGGTGCTGTCTTGATGCCAGGATGGGTAGCTCCAGCACGCCCTCTGAGGCGTAGAGCAGTATACGAGGGGCTACTCGGAACCACTGGTTAAATATAGTGCATCTTCCTAGAATATGAATTAAGCCGATTAGGAAGTAAGTTAAAACATTTTCATATTAAAACCAATAAGAATATATTACAAACTAAAAATGCAAAAGCTACATGATTTTTTAAGGATTGAATTAGAAAAGTTCAAATAAATTTCATACCTTTTCAGGTCTTGCTGAAGCCTCCAGGGAGGTTACAGGCTGCTTAGGGGCTCTTTGATGGAAACTTTGAGAAGCCCTGTGTAGGAGAGGGGTTGCTCTCAAGAGGTTTTCATCTGGGGGTGTGATCTAGCCAGACCCATTTAGAAAGATTTCTCTGGAAACAACTGGGGAAGATGGTCTGGGCAAGATCGAAAGCAGGAGTCCTACTGAGAGCCTGCTGGAATGTCCAAAGTAGAGGCTTCGTGAAGTAGGAGGACAGTGGGAATGAGAAGAGGGGTCCACCTGAAAAGACCTTTCAGACTTAGAGCTGACAGCACTCCTATCCAGCCTTTCAGGTCTGGCTTGGATGTCTCTTTCTCCAAGAATTTTCCATCTGGTCTGGATTAGAAGCCCTCCTAAGTGGTCTGACAGTTCCCTGTGTTCTCACCATGCCACCATCACACGGTGTGGTCATAACATGAACAAGACTAATGGCATTTATTGAGTGCTTCCCACATGCCAGGCATTTTACTTGTTTGCAGTTAGGAATTTGTTCACCTGTGTAGAACAGAACCCCTTCACACACACACACACACACACACACACACACACACACACACACACAGAGAGTGACTTCAGCAAGCAAGTGTCCTAAGCAAGAACTATTCCTCCTATGACGAGTCTGGAAGGAAGTGGAATCGAGTTGATGCAGGGGTCCAAGGATATCATTTGGAAGTCAAGTTCCTTCCCGTTTTCTGCTCCACCATCCCAAGCATGTAGTTTCATCCTCAGAGTCTCAAAGTGGTTGGATGTTCCATATATGTGTTTCTAACAAGAAGATGAATGAAAAGTGTCTCTCATGAAACTTCGTCCTAATTATTCAGGAAGGAATGCCCTTGCCAAGACTTCTGTCTACTTCTCACTGGCTAGAACTGAGGCACATGCTACCATAGCTGCAAGGGAGGCTGGAAAGTTGAGTATTTTGGCAGGATGCCTTGTCATTCCAACAAAATCAGGGTTCTCTTAGTAAAAAAAGAAGGGGATCATGAATATTGGGTAGGCAACTGGCTGTGTCTGCCATACCATGTATTAATTTCTTTAATTCTCACAATAATCCCATGATGTACTTTTTGTAATTTTATTATTTTTATTTATTATTTTTGTAATTTTATGGATGAGGAAGTTGAGGGACTGGGAAGTTAGGTGAATTTTTTTTAAGATTACATAGTTAGTAGGAGGAGCTGGAAATGGTAAACTCCTATGAGACTGTAAGTGACCCGAGGACAGGACCGTGTATTTATTCTTTTACTTGCATTACTTTATCCCCATCACCTGACAGAGTATTAATTGGTTTGATGACTGATGGTGATTTATTGACAACCTCATAAAAGCCTGTACTCATTTCATAGCTGGCTTCCCTGTCTTCCATCTCATGACAATGCAAAGAGAGATCAGAAAGAAACTCCATCCTGACATGCTTTCCTCTTGGCCAAGGTCAGCTCAGATTTGGTACAAGGACTAAGGTCTGCCGACTGCCAGCCCATGCTTGGCTGACCACACCAGGACTTAACGAGGTCTAAATTGTTTAGAGGAGTGTTTTTAACAAGTTGTAAATGTATTTCACCAAGTCCCATTGCTGTATATAATTGATGCAGCTGATGGAAAGCAATCATGATCCTGTGAATCATTTGTGTCTGTCTACAAGTACATTTCATTCCCCATCTTCCAGAACAGATGTGCAAAGCAAACGTTAAAGGGAATGTATTTGGTATTGACATATGGTCAGACTATCTTGCATTTCACTCCCTCACTGGCTCATGTGAAATGTGAAAAACAAAAAGGCAAACTCATAATTACTATCGATTTTATTTTTTTAAATACCCACAGATAATTGCTTTTAAGTATAAGCAAGGGCATTTGCAACAATGATTACTTTATCCCCACTTGGTTTGTTTTAGGATAAATATGGCCGACACCTTGGGATGTAATTATTTGCTTTCATGTCTGTCTCTCTCACTTAAAGAAATGGAATGCATCTCATTCCAATTTATAACCTCCCCTTACTTGCCCCCCATTGCCCTTGCTAAGGCTTAGCACAAGTCTCTATTTATTGAGTGAATGAACAAAATGAATAAAGGAATAAACCTTCTGGAAGAAAAACTGAAAACCCTGAAGGGGAAGATTTTATTGCTTGTAGTGTTTGAGGTTGTCTAACAGTCTATTTGGCAGTTGGACTTAAGGAGTGAGAGTAGAGGACTTGAACTAGTGAGGTTGTATCAGTGAGCTAATGGTATAGTAATGCTGCATAACAAACCACCCGAAAACTCAGTGGTTTAAAACAGTAAGTATTTATTTTCACAATCTTGGATCTGCAGATTGATTATAGTATGGCTGATCTAGGGTGGGCTCAGCTCCAGGCTACAGGGTAGACTCAGGTCTTTTTCACATGTGATTCTTCTGGGGCCCAGTCAGAAGTGGCAGCATCTACCTGGCACATAATCTTCTCAGGTGTATCACTGGAGTACAAAAAAGCAAACTCAATTACACAAGAACATTTCAGGCCTCTGATTGTGTCACATTACTAACATCTTATTGACAAGTCATGTGGTCCACCCAAAGGTCAAGGAGTGAGGAAGAACACGAGGCCATGGAAAGGGCATGCAAGTAAAATTTATTACAGAGGAGTGAAGAGTTAGAACCAAAAATTCAGTCTACCACAATGGAAGCTATAGGAGTAAAGAGGAGAGAACGGATACATGAGGTGATAGGCAGAAAGAATAAATAGAAATTGGGAACAGATGGGATGTAAGTGGCGAGAGCAGGGGGAAAGTCTGTGATACATCTAGGTTACTGAGTCAAGATTTTAGTACCATGAAAGGGTAAGAACCACTACGGTAGGCTGGGCATTCCCTAGCTCGGCACACTTCCTAAGGCATCTCAAAGACCTTCCGATGTAAAAATGTCATAGTGGCACATAACTTATTCTGTAAAATTGGAATTTCCTAAGAGTTATTAGGTCTGTTGATGAGAGTAGAGACCAAAAAGCAAAGTGGAGGTAAGATGGTGGTCAGGTCAATAGCCCACCCTGTATCAGCTGTGTGACTCCTTCCCCACACCAGCCAGCTCACTCCTCACGCCCCTGCCACCTGGCTTCTGCTCCCCAGGCCCCACTTTTCTGATGTGACTCTCACCAGTTCATCAGTGATTTTCTCCATGCTAAGTCCAACAGACACCTGCCAGCTCTCCTTTTAATTCTCTACACCATGTGACACTGTCAACAATTCCCTTCCTGAAATTCCCATTCCCTGGGATTCTGCTTTGTGATTCTCATTTGCATTGCTCTCCTATCTCCCTGAACATTTTTTTTCTCACTGTCTTTTCCTGGCTCTTTCAAATTTTCAAGGAGGGAAATTTTGGCGACAGAGATAGAGAAAAGAAGTATTTGGCAGTAAATAGTCCAAAAATTTTTTGCCTTGGAAGCAACTAGAGCCTGACGCTACCAATGCCTGCTGTGCTGTGGAACTGGATGGGTGGTAGGCTCATCTGGGGCGTCCTGCCTCATTTGAACAGTGACCCCCACTCACACCTCCCGCCACCTCCAATAATAAATTCAGGCACGAGCTCAGCCAGTATTGGCCACATCAACATGTCTGACCCCCTTCTGAGTTTCTGAGGGGAGGTTTTGTAGCTAAGTCGTCTGGGTCTCCCACACAGCCCTAGCGCGGGGTCTGGCACGCAGCGGGTGTGTTCTACTGATTGTGTCAAGTTAATACCTATCACACATGCAGAGGGGAAGGGGCACAGCCATGAGTTAAAAAGTTAAAAATCTGCTTCTCCCACTTCACGACAACCTTCAACCTATCTTTCCACTCCATCTCTCCTCCCGTCACCTGTCTGTGCTCCACTGAAATTGCTCGCGTGTTTGTCCGAATGGCCGTTCACCTCCCCACCCGCTCCCACCCCTTCAGCATTCAGCTCAAACGCCGCTTCTTCCACGAAGCCTTTGCTGATTTTCCAGCCGGAAGCAAGCGCTTTGCCTCTGAACTCCAGTAGCCCTCTCTCTGCATCTCTTCTGGAGCATTTTTTGACTGTCCACCCTGTGTCATGTTACTTCTGTCTGCTGCTTATGTATTCCCTTACCTGATTGCCCATTCCTTGTCATGGGGAATTTGGTCCAAGTTTTGCTTTTCTCCAGTATTAAGCTAATGATTCGAAAAGAGTGGGTCCTCAGTAAATCTTTCGGTAATAAACAAATGGGGGTGGGGGTGGCAATCTGGGGAGAAATCTGATATATTCTTGAAAACTCCTCTCTCAAGCTTGTCGTTTTGGAAGAGAGAAGACTAAAATCCGTTTTTATTGAACCTGTCTCCTGTTTGCAGAATTATTTTGTGGTCTCATTCACTGGGCCAATTATCTTTATGAAGATGAATTACGACAGGCGAGAACCCACTTGCCTGGATTACTGTGTGCTAACTGTGTAATTAGCGGCCGGCGTCTAGGAGGGGAGTTTGTTGGATATTTCCATCAGAAAAAAAAAAAAAACAAACACATTATGTTCCATAAAAAACAATGAGCAATGATCATTTCATTTTTATTGGTCATTTAAAAACATTCACTGATAATTCTCCCCCTGTTGAATAGGCATATGTTTGCTTCCTTCAAAATATATCCATAAAATTGTTGCCAAAAACTCCCACTCTTACATAATCGTTCAGCCTTCTCCCATTATGAAACCTTAATGAAGGACTTTCAAAGATGGAAAGTGTAGAGTTCAGCAAGGGCATTAAACAAGTGGTCCAAGTTACCCTGAATGAACAGGTCTTTCCCGAGAATCTGGCTCGGGCCAGGCCCCAGATGAACTACTGCCTTGTCCTCAAGCCAAGAGACTTTTCACACCTGAGAGGGTTGATCCTCTGTTTTGCCTTTGAATTAGACCGAGAAGAGTCCTTGTCACTAGTATCCCTTCCTTTCCATAGATAATCAAGAGGGGACTCCAGGTCCCTTCAGGGTAACTGGACTCCAGGGCCAGGCCAAAGGTAGACCCAAAACAGGTGATAATAAATGTTAACTGTGTGAGCGAATGACCCTAGGCTGGCCGGCTGGCTGGATGAATGAATGTTAGATGGATGGATGGATGGATGGATTCCACTGAACTGGATGGGACTTCCCATATCTCATTCCTTGTGGTTCTTGCAGAGACTATATATGTATCTCACTGCCGTTGGTTCCCAGCTCTTACGGAAAGAGAACCAGAATCTTGAGCTCCCAGGGAGCTAGTTACAGCCTCTGGATCCATCTCCCAGGTTCAGAAAGGAAAACGCTTTCATGTGTTTCCAAAACCACCTTAGGACATTGTGTCCGTCTTCCTAAGTAGAAATTCAGTCCTCTGCGTGAAATGTGTTGTCTTTTCCTCCTTGGTCCTTTGGGCTGTGCACCTTTGTTTTCCGGCCCCTGTCGGATCCTTGGCCTCTAGGTTCACTTTCCTATCATGTGCAAGGCCAGAAAATCGCCATGGATGAAAATGGAGACTGAAAATCCAATTGGCGGCCTCTCAGAGGGAGGAAGCTCAGAGACCTTCCGGACGTACTGGTTTCTCTCCAGAAACAAGATCCGCCGACTCATGCTGTGAAGTGCTGGAAGCCTGACCAGCCTTCCCAGCATGTGTGTTTGTGTGTGTGAGTGAAAGTCTGTGTGCTCCCATGTCTCCAGAATTCTTCCTGTGGGGGGGAAGGTGGGAGAAGGGAGGATGGAGAATGCTCTAGGGCTTGCCCCCCTACTTCTGAGCATCAGGCAGGGCTGGGTGGCCGCCAGCAGGCCAGTGGGCCACACCCCAGTCCGTGTGTTTGCTCCCGGCTGAACCCCAGGTGAATATGGCTCCCCCCGAGCTAAGCTTTTCTGCCGTGTGCCCACCCAGCACTCAAGGTGTCTCTGAGACCAAGGCACAGGGTGTCCTTCCCACATTCCTGCACCATGACCTCCGTTTTGCTAGCACCTGTGGTTCCCCACAAGCAAAGCCCCAGCTGCAGCCTGGTGTCTGCTCTGCCCTGGCGGCTCTCCATCTGCCCGCCCTTTTGTTTCCTACATCCCATTTGGCTTTCTTGGGCTCTGCAAACACTTTCTGCCTGTACCACTCTCTGACACCATGTAGCAGTCTTCGAACCACTGTTTGTCCCCGGAGGATCATGGGAGGGGCTGTGAATGAGCCAGAGTCACCCACCCCTCCCGTCCTGGGTGCAGCTCTAAGTTCCTGTCCTCCTGGGATCATCACAGCATTGTCCTCTACCCCGAAAGATGAGACATTCTTCTCTATATCCCTTAGGAATATGTCTGGAATGACACCCACTGGTGTGGCTTCTATAATAAGTGTGTTGATGGAATTTTCCCGAGTGGCAGGGGGGCCACCATTGGATGATGAAGGAAAATGTTTATGATCATTACTTAGATGCTAGGAAATGCCTTGCTTCAGTCAGTGGAGTGGATAATTTTTCTATATTTGTGTGATTTTTCCCCTCATTACTCATTTGCTCATTGATGTGTTTGATTATTCATTCAACAAACATTTCACAAACACCTAATGAAGCCGATAGGTCAGAGAAGTTAGCACGGGAACTGGGCACCCTAGGTTCAAATGCCAGCTCCCTCATTTCCACACAGTTTTTCAAACCCCCGATTCCTTATCTGCTAACTAGGAGTAAATATAGTATCGGCGTCATGAGGTTGTTCTGAGGGATTCAGTAAGATCACGTTTTAAATCCTCCATAAATGTTAGCTACTATTACTGTCATTGATGTTGTCATTGTCACTATTACTTTTAGCCAAATGTCGAGTGGGATGCTGCGGAAACAGAGATAAATAGCATGGCCCCTGCCCCTCAAAAGCTCACAGCCCAGCTGCAAAGGCCGATATGAAAAGTGCCAGTGAGGGTCAGTGGCAGAATGATTGAAGGCGACTGTGGGGACTGCAGAGGAGAGACCTGTGAACTCTGCCTAGGGACACAGAGAAGGCCACTCGGAGGACGCAAGTCCGTTCAAGTGGGCCTTGAAGAGTATTTAAGATGCTAACAGTCAGAGAGGTGAACGAATGACATTCCAGGCAAATGGAAGACCACGAACACGGGCAAAGGACAGCTAACCATCTAGGGTAGGTGAGCATCCTAGGACGAGGAAGAGGATGGTCATGTGGCCAGGTTACCGAAAGCTTTGAATGCCAAGCCAAGGCAGGGGCTGGGGGCATTTGGGGTTTATTCTGTTGGCCATGGGAAGTGATTCCAGCATCTTAAGCAAAGGAACAATGGGATCTGATCTGGGCCAAGGTTACAACTTGCCATTATAAAAATAAATACGTTCACCTGAGACTCTGAGAAAACTGGCAGGAATAAGCAGCCAGATTTTCAGCGCTTTGCCTGTGTGAGTTAGCTTCCTGCCACAGGCAAGGGGGCCAAGAAGAATGATGTCACTGAGGCTGTGGGATGCCTCGTGTTCAGAGCCGGCAGCCAAATGACGCCTACCAGGCACCGTGAGGCAGGGGAGGTAAACAGGAAGGCATTTAGCGCGACGCCTAGCTTCCTCCAATCCCTGCGGCCCCAGTGGGCCCCTGGCAATCTGGGGAAATTATAGATGGGACACCGAGGGGCAAAGCACATTAGAGCCAGATGGACCTGAGTCTGAATCCTCATTCTGCCACTTAACTAGCTGTGTGACCGTGGGGACCAATTGCTTAACTTTGCCAAGGCTCAGTTTCCTCATCTGCAAAATGGGAATCATGGTGACCATTTCACAAGGTCGTGGTAAGGACTCAGTGGGAGAATGTATGGGAAGTTTTAAGCACACGCCAGGTATGCAGTAAGTGCTCATCAAATGGTAGATGTTAAAAGGGGCTTTGGGGAACTTTGAAAAGACTCAGCACACAGGCCTTCTCCACTTCCCACCACCCCTTCCTCTGTCAGGTCTTCTTGCAGTTCCTCTCTGCCCAGGCTGCAAACTGCCCCAGGACTGGCTGGAGAGTAGCATGAGTGGGAAAGCACAGCTGTCTGCCTTGGAGGGTTTACGGTCAGAGAAAACAAAAGCATATCATGGATTTTTCCACCACTTTTCTCTTCAGAGGGTAAAATACACGCCATACATCTTTTTTTCCCCCAGAACCTTACACATTTTAGCTGTAAATGGTAAAACACATCAATGAATTTCCCCATGAATATTTATTGAAATTTCACTTTTAATACAAAGCCATTTGAAAAGTGAAACTCCAAGGAAAACCATTTTGTGCAGCCATTGATCTTAAAATATTTACTATGAATATGCTCATCCTAGAAATATCACACACTGCTTTTTAGTATTTGTTCTGGATGAAATTGCAGGGATTTAGCCTAGTTGGTTTTTACAAGCTGAACAGTGTTGTCAAGATGACCCTCTGGACGGCATTCAGCTAGCTTTCCTTCTAGTCCTGGATTCGTTGGTTTCTAGCAACTGTTCCACAGGTGTCTCTGGGATTCACAAACGGCTAGTCAGTGGGGACTAGAGACACACCTGGAGCAGGTAAGCTCTGAAAACAGATAATTAGAGAAGCATGGACACTTGAGCTGGAAGGAGCTTCGAGGTCATCTCGTCCAATGCTGTCACCTATACCTAATGGGCCCTTAAAGATTGGACGCCAGTTTTTAACCCATCCACTGGACTGGCAAACCCGAGAAAGACTGATAATTCCCAAAGCCCATGAAGACGCAGGGGAATAAGCATTTTATACGTTGCTGATGGGAATATGAATCGTTACAGAATTTTTTGAGAGCAGGCCACCAGTATTGATTAAAATTATAAGTACACACCCCCTTTGAACCAGCAGTTTAACTTTTGGGAATCTGTCCTATAGATCTAAAAGCACTCGTATAGAAATGCATAGGTAGAGTGAGGCTTTTTTCAGTGTAGTTTGTAGTGGCCCTAACTAGAAATTGCCTGGATATCCATCAAAAGGGCAATGTGTGGATAAAGTGTTCTCTGATTCTGTAGACTGGTGGTCTCTAAGTATTTTTTTTGTTTGTTTTTGGTTTTGTTTTTGTTTGCGGTACGCGGGCCTCTCACTGTTGTGGCCTCTCCCGCTGCGGAGCACAGGCTCCGGACGTGCAGGCCCAGCGGCCACGGCCCACGGGCCCAGCCGCTCCGCGGCATGTGGGACCTTCCCGGACCGGGGCACGAACCCGTGTCCCCTGCATCGGCAGGCGGACCCTCAACCACTGCGCCACCAGGGAAGCCCTCTAAGGGGCTTTTTTTGGATTGCTCATTTAGTGATAGCATGCACCTCCCAAATATGGATATCTTAACTGTAGGATAAACACATACAAAATAGAAATTTTAAAAAGGTGAGATAAAAATAAAGAGAGCTAAAACTTTGAATAGTTTTTCCTTGTGCCAATGGGGTGTATGCACCCTGTTTTGGAGATCCTTACTAGAGAATATTATGCTACCTTCCTAAAAGAGTGAAGTTGAATTTTGGGGGCCATCATTTGATTTTGCAAAAATGTGATTATACAATACAGATTGTTCTTCCTTTTTATCTTCCACTAAATGATGCACTATGTTCATGGATATAGATATATGGATATAGGTATAGAGACGCACACACACATGCTTTTACATATTCATAGGAATACAGAGAAGGGTCTGAATGGATTACACCAGGCTGTCACTATTGGGACTATATTGGGGACAGGACAGGAAGGTTTGAAAAGAAAGGAAATTGGTGGGGGGGAAGATATAAAAAAGACTATAGCAAAATGGGGAAATTTTCGTAATATAATGCTAAATAAAGAGGAAAGTAAAAGTCTACATTAGTTCACATAGGTAAAACATTAAATTAGCATATGATAAGGGACTAGAAACTATATGGACAAATGAGGGTAGTGATTGGATTAGGTGCATAACTTTTGTCTTGTGTTTTGGTTTTCATTTAACCTTAATATTAACAGCTACCGTCTCGTCTCCCTCTGGGGTATTTACTCCTAGGTTCTCCTTCTCCCAGGACAATGACATCACCCATTGTTCTCTCTGCAGAGACCTTGTGCATACTGGTGCCCATGGTCCATGGACCCCACGCTCCTGTGGTTTCATTTCACACACCTGGCAGACAGGCTTGTGTCTCTCAGGCCCAAGTCCAAGTGACCAAAAGAGAGAATCGGATCACCCCAGCTCAGGTTAGAGAGTCCCAATGAACTGTGGCTGGGAAGACAAGGTCGTGAGGTTAAACCCAGATGTCACCTCCACCGCCATGTGTGAGTGATAGAGAAGGGGACGGAATCTTCCACAGATGCATGGATGGTTAGTGGCCCAGACAGTTCTGGAGCCCAAATTCTGCAGATCCCAGGTCTGGTGAGCTTTCCTCTCCTCAGAGTTGTCTTATTCTCCACATCCGAGGACTAGCTCAGTGATCTATGGGGTTAGGACATGCAAGAGGTATCAAACAGGGCATTTCTGTGGGAAAATGGCAGAGTAATTCACAGAAACAGCATGTGGGTGTTTAAAGGAGTGAGAATAGCTGAGCGTGTCTCTGGATTATTTCCATCTGTTGTTCTTCTGCAATCAAAAATCTGCATAAAACGTTTCACTTTTGGAATCCACTGCCCAGCGCAGCTGTCAGATCTGAGGGTTTGCTGGCATCCTTTGCACCCAACATCCTCTTCCTGGCCCCATGACTTGGCCTGACCCTGAGCAGCAAAACAACCTCAGCCCAGCGATGAGAAAGACAGAGAGAGAAGGTCTGGGCAGAGGGTCCTTGGACGGGGCAGCCATGGTTGGATAAGCCCTGCTTGGTGCTCTGAGGGGCAGGAGACGAAGTCAGATCCAGGATGCTTCCTCAGTCAGAACTCAGTGGTGCCCGAGATGGTCCCACTGTCCTTGGCTACTGGGCCGTTGGAAGGGAAAATTCAATTATAATCCTAACATGCTTGGTACATCTGAAAATGTGTCATAGTAATTAAATGCTAATAAGGTGAGGGAGAATAAATGGGTAGTTTCCTTAAAGATTACACTCCACCACCCAAGGTCAGGGGGAAATTATAAGTAATGTAGTGGGGTAGTCAGATCACTCCGGCTGAATAAATGTCACAGTGAAGGCAAGGAGTCATTCAGTTTTCTATATTTGAACATCTCATTAGCGTCTGTGTCATTCAAAGATGTATTGGGTGGCAGAAAGGTGACATTTAAGGCCTCTCATGGAAAGCCAAGCCCTTAATTATCTGATGGTGGTTAATGTGGCCGTGGAACAGGGGAAGCCTGGGCGGAACAGGGAGTAACGGATTATGCTAAGAGCTGGTTTCACGGGTGAGCCCAAGGAGTGGGCCATCCCGTTAGGATGTCTGGCCAGAGTTTTCCTGACTTGTTGGTTCCCTGCCAGGCTGAATGTGGGGACCAGGACAGTTCTCCTTGGTATCAAGAAGCGATGCCTGTGATTATAAGGGAGGAGACGGCAGGAAACGAGCCCTCACCGTTAACAGTGATGTAGGCAGGAGCCCCGCCAGCCTGTGGGTCTGGGGAAGCATTGCTCAGGGTGCTGAGGGCGGTGGTGTGGCTCTGTGCTGGGGAGACACCCAGCGGAAGCAGCCGCGGGGCAGACTGTGAAGGGACTGACTCAACGGTCGAAGGTCCTCCGCTGGAGTTGGCGGGCAGCTACGAAACGGCTCCCAAATGATCTCACCTTTCGGTATTCATGCCCCTATATACTCCCCTCCCCTGGATGTAGGCTGAACCTTCTGACTTGCTTCTAACGAATACAATACAGTAAAAGTGATGGGATGTGATTTCCAAGATTAGGTTACCGAAAAACTGTGGCTTCTGTCTTGTTCACACTCTCTTTGGGTCTTCTCACATTCTTACTCTGATGAATCAAGCCTTACGGAGAAGCTCACATGGCAAGGAGCCAAGTGTGGCCTCTGGCCAACAGCCAGTGAGAAACGGAGGTCCTCGGTCCAACAGCCCGTGGGAAACTGAATTCTGCCAATGACGACATGAAGGAGCTTGGAACTGAGTCCTGTCCCAGCTGAACCCTCAGATGAGGCTGCAGCCCAGCCAACTTCTTGGGTGCAGCCTCATGAGAGTCCTTGAGTGGGAGGACCCCGTTAAGCGGTGCCCAGATTCCTGACCCAGAGGAACTCTTAGTTAATGAATGTTTCTTTAAAGTTGTGGCTCTAAGCTATGCCTAAATTTGGTGGTAATTTGTCACCTGCTGATAGATAATGGATACAGTGAGCTTTAGACTCTGTGAGGCTGCTGGGTCAAGGAGCTCCAGGCTGCCTAGGAGGCAGACTCTCCTTGCTCTGTCTCTGCATTTCTCACCCTTGCGCCATCTCATAGAGAGAAAGGCTCTACCTCACCTAACTTGGGAAGTGGGGCTGGGAGAGAAACCTTCCTCATTTCCTGCCTGAGCCAGGGCATGGGAGTCGGTCCAGGGAGGATATCCCCTCCATCCTTCCCTCTCTTGCCACCCATCCCAACACACTCTCCCTCTTCTGTTGCTCTCAGGAGAAAAAGGAAGGGTGAAGGGGGTGTTCTGTGTGCTACACCTCGGAGCCTCCAATAGAAAGGAGGTTTTTATTTAGAAGAAAAAAGTTTTGCTAGGGGTTTAATGATTAACTTAAGGAATGAGCTGCAGATCTGGAGGAGGTAGAGAAGCTACCTGTCCCAAGGCAAACAAGAATGGCGTCCATCGGCAGTGGAGGCTCCCATGGGGAGCAAAGGTGGAGATGACACCATTAGACCATTTACCTGAACATCCAGGGAAGAGCTTTTGACAAGAATCCTGCCAATCTGTCTCCTGTTCTTCTCTATGAGTCAGGAGCAGATGGGTGACTGAGAACTTATGTAACAGTTCAAAACAACTCTGCAGTGGAATTTGGGGGCTGCCATATTTCTTCACTTTTTTTTTACCTCTGGCAATGAATGCTTATAGATCAACCCAGTCCCCAAGCGTCTCAACAAACAGGGGATGGAAAAATTCACCAAGTGTCTCAGCAACATCTCCTCAGCTCACAAATACGAAGAAAAAGGTATTATTTTCCAGGAAGATGTTACTTTCCTGGAAACTTTACAAGCCAGGCGATTTAAGATTTTCATGCGTCCTCCTTCCTTCCACTAATGTTTCCTGTGCCTCTTGCATATCAGGTCATGGGCTAAGGGCTGAGGTTACAAAGACAGATACTGTTCCTGTCTTCACTGGTTTAAAAGCCAGTGAAAAAATACATAAATATAGCCTTTCAAGTGAACAAAAAATGTTGGTGAATTGATCATCAAATTAAAAAAAAAAAGAATGGAAGGAATAAACAAAAATCATTTGATGTTAAGAGGATTTTATTTCTCCTCTTTTCCATTTTGGAGGAGACCTGACGAAGATTGGCTTCTCAGGCATCCAGGCTCTTGTCACCTGTAGTGGTCAGGATGCTGGCATGTGATTCAAAGGGGCAGCTGTTTGTCAGGAACTGGAGCGCACACCTGCACAAACACATATACATAAACACACAGACTGCTGGGCTCCGGTCCACCAAAGATGCCTATCTATTAATATCTTGGAGGAGCAGGGCCTTTCTGTTGCCTCGGGTGCTGGTAACTTAGGATGAAAACTCTGGGCTCCTATCTTGTGCCAATTACGGTGCCTCTTTTTTACCCCGGTCCTTTGAAAAGTGCTGCTCTGAGCAGATTTTCAAGTACTGGGGATGCTTGATAAATGGCCCTTAACATTGAACTCAGGTGCCCACCAAAAAGTATCTTGGCAAAGAATTAGCAGTGAAACGAATGGAGTCGCTTCCAAATGAGCTGGATGTGCACACGTGCCTCATGTTCAGCAACTTGTTGAAGAGTGGTGGGGACGCCGTACAGGGGCAGTCAGGTGGTTCTGGGGAGGGAGCCCACATTCCGGCCCTAGTTCCCCCACCCGTTCTCACAGCCGAACCTCGTAGGAAACCCGTTCCCATTCCCAGTCTCATTTTTTCTTATCTGTAAAATAAAGGATTTGAACTTTGGGCAACTCGGTCGCAGAAACTAAATTTTTCTTCCCTGCAAACAGAAATAATGTCCACCTCACTGAGGCACATGTGGGGTGACATCTGTGACACTTTCTGACCTGTAAGAACACTATTTACTGTAATTGATCATCACTGGCTACATCATCAAGCCATGGATCTGTCTCAACCTGAAAAGAATATCGCAGGTACCGAAGACACCTTGGAAAGTTCATTCATTCAGCTCGTGCTTACGCATCCAGCATCAACTGGAATTGTTTTCATTTTTGTTATCAAGATTCCTCCTTTTATAGAAGCAATTATGCTTGTCATCTGGGTAGATGTGCTCGTATTTCCCACGGCAGGGACCCAGATTTCTGCAATGCTTCTGCATAGCAGAAGTTCTCAGGAGGGCCCCAAATCCATCTTCAGTCACAAAAGGGAGTACTGGGGACAAATGTACTCACATCGATTTCCTGGGACTCTTGACTCCCTCTACATACTTTCTGGACCTCTGTCCTGCACACTGTATTATGGCCAGACTTTCCACGGAGAGTTTGAAGGGCCACACATAACTCCCTTTGTCCCTCCAATTTTTAGCACACAGTAGGGTTAAAGAGGTTAAAACAGAGGAGGGGACCTCTCAGTGGCATCATCCCACCTCTCCGCCAATGGCAGCGGTTCTGCTTTGCCCCAAGCTTGCGTGTCCAACTCAGCAAAACCGAAGTGGCAGGGCTACGCAGACCTACCCTCCTCCAGGTTACTGCCTCCAGTTTACTGCCCGTCAGCTGTTACCTGAACATGTCCCTCAGGGGGGGTCTCACGCTCAATCCAAGTAACTTGTCAAAGCATTCCTTCCAACACGACATCATATTCTCCATGAAAGGAGTTACGGTAAATAGAACAGGACCACGGTTTTATAATCATCACAGATTACTATCCCAGTCCTCTCATCTGTCAGGTGGAGATAATCACATAGCATTGGTTAAGGATTAAAGGAGACAGCTTCTAGTGTGGGCTGGGCGACCAAGAGGAATGATTTTCTCAGGATATGCAGGTGACCTCATACTGTACTGACTTAAAGATGCTACTTGTCCTGGCTGACAGAGCACAGCTTCCTCCTGAGGATTTCACACCCACCCCCCATTCCCGTAAAAAGCAACTTCCTAATCAGACAGCTCATTCTTGTCCGAGCCTCCGTCTTCATCTGCTTCAGCCACAGAGACAGAGAATATCAGAACCCCAGGGCCTCTCAACCCAAGCCCTTTGTACACAGCTCTGGGTTGTAAGTAACAGAAACCAGACTCAATCCAACTTAAACAGTAAAGGGACTATATTGGCTCATGTAACAAAACCATCCACGGGCAGGGCCAATCACAGGCAAAGCTAGATCCTGTACTTAACAGTGTCACCAAGGACCCTCCCGACTCTCCCTTCAGTTATCAGCTTCATGCTGGGAGCGGTTCCTGCCCCAGGATCGCAAGACAGGTACCATCAAGACCCAGGATTACCTACTTCCTCGTTCACATCCAGCAGAGTGCATGAAAACATTCCCAGAAAAAGTCTTGAAATTCCATCTGGTTCCATTGCCTTAGCTCATATGACGATACCTGAACACATCACTGTAGCCAGAGAGATGGGGGGGTGCTGTGGGCTCAGTCTAGGTCAGGCGTCCCACCCCAGAAGTGACGGTAGAGACAGCTCCAGCACATCATAACCCGCCCCTGCCAAAGGACATCAGGGTCTGCTGGGAAAGGAAATGGGGGAATGAAC
This sequence comes from Aethalodelphis obliquidens, assembly GCF_003676395.1. Lineage (NCBI taxonomy): Eukaryota > Metazoa > Chordata > Mammalia > Artiodactyla > Delphinidae > Aethalodelphis > Aethalodelphis obliquidens. The sequence goes on from NW_020837982.1 coordinate 9,095,198, forward strand.
ATTGAAGATGCAACCAACAACCTTGTTCAGGCCAACTCGGCAAATACTGAGTGGTCATCAACGTGGGTTCAGACCAATCAATTTCTCCCTAAAGGCTAATGAACTACTTCGGAGGCATCACGTTTTAAACACCTCCAACAAGTTTCCAACCAAAAGAAATCAAACTTCAGCCCCAAGAATTCTTGCAACCACAAAGATCAATCCCAGCACTTCCATCTCCCCTCTTGGGACCCCCTAAGAACCAAGTAGCTCCCGCTACTTTTAAGGGAAAAAAATGCACTCTGGTATGCAAACATCATCGCATATTCACGCACTCAAAGTCTAATTGTAGCTGTAAGAGACTTCATTATAAGATGCGCACGTAATTAAGCAGCTTTCGAACCAGGGTTTGGAAGCCTGTCTATTCTTCTCTCTCATTTACATATCGCGGGGATTATCAGAATGAGTTTTAGTTTTTTAAAATTATATATTTTGGTTTTTCCAAATTGATCCACAAGGGGAGGTGAAACCCATGAGAATTCCATGTTTTAACACAGGTTTGTGTAACTCCACAGCCTTACTATTAAAGTTGGAATCTGTAGACGGTCGGGGTTTCCCTGTTCTGGTCTGGTTCCTGATGCATTTGTCACGCTTCTAAATACAGAGCCTCTTTTACTCTGTGGCTGGTTGGGACAGTATCTTCTTTATGGAGAAGCTAAGAGCTATAGATGAGACCTAACATGGAGAGAGACAAGTGGACTTCCCCAAAAGGACAAATTCCTTTCCTGTGTTTCTCAGGAGCTGGGCGACAGTTGCTGAGAACCGTGTACACGCAGGACCTTAGCACCTGCACACACAGGGCCTCAGCACCTCCTCACCCAGTGTCTGGGAGCACGTGCCAGGGGTCAGGTGCCTTGCTGGGTGGACTGACTCAACACGACCTGGATGCACCCTGATCCCATCATTCCGTCCATCTGCGTGCCTGGCTAAGGTGCAAAGGAAACTACAAGGCCGTTTGAGCAGGTGGCCCTCCACCTGGAAGGAGAGGAGGTTTCTGGGTACCTGGCAGCAGGGAACGGACTCACGCATCTTCCAGGAAGAACGAGCCGGTGCCGCTGTTCTCCTGACCCCCTGGGGTGATGCAGGAAGCCCAGGGGGCCAGGCCCTGGCTGCAGTCCTGGTCGGTCCTCCAGCTACTCCACTGCCCTTCACAGACTCCTCGGCATATGAGCCTCCTCCCTGGAGGTCGTCTGGGTGGCCAGGACAGGGAGGGCCAGAGCCAGGACGCCAGTCTCCAGAGGAGGCCAGCTTCCCTATTCTCCATCACTCAGTGCTACGGTCTCCTGTGAGACTTTAGGTTTGCTCTGGGATGCAGGTATCCCCTGGCCCCCCTTCCAAGGCAGTGTGGAAGCTCCTGGTGGGTTTCAGTTACACCTACAACTCAGGAGAACTGGCCTCATCGGGGCCGTCGCAGACTTGGCCACGGAGCCGTGCTGTATCAATAATTGTTTACAAAGACCCTGGTGTTTCCAGCTTTGAGCTGAGCCGAGTGATGCTTTAGAAGATCTAGAACAGCATCGGCATCGGTGTGGGTTTGGGGGAGCCTCAGGAAGAACCTGGAGGCCACCAGGAACAGATACTCTAGGCCATTCACCGGCAAAACCGAAGGCGCGGGAGGCTTCCCTCTGAAGAAGGGCAGGTCCGCCAGGCCTCCAGGCCCTGCCTTCCCCACTGGGCGTGGCCCTCAGCTCCCACTACCAGCCAGGGAGCAGAGGGCCTGACATACCCATGCCCGGCTTTCCCAAACCCCTCACCCCCTTTTCTCCTGCTGATGCAGAGGTCAGACCAGCAGGCCCAGCGCAGGCCTGGAGAAGCTGCAGAGGGGCTCAGGGGCTGCCCAAGTTCAGGGCCGCCCACATTCCTCCCTCGCAGGGGTCAGTGTGCAGCTGAGCTCGCCACAACCCGCCTTGGGTCTCAGCTGTCCTGGGCTGTGCTCCTGGGCTCGACCCCACCCTCCAGACCTGAGCCCCCTGGTCTCCGCAGCCTCATTTCTGAGCCCAAGACATGTAGCAAAGGGCGACCCAAGAAGGTAATTAGCGGGCTTCCCTGGTGGCGCAGTGGTTGAGAGTTCGCCTGCCGATGCAGGGGACACGGGTTCGTGCCCCGGTCTGGGAAGATCCCACGTGCCGCGGAGTGGTTGGGCCCGTGAGCCATGGCCGCTGAGCCTGCGCGTCCGGAGCCTGTGCTCCGCAACGGGAGAGGCCAGGCTGAGCACTAAGTGGCTGCAAGGAGGGTCCCTTTCTGTGTCCCCTCCTCTGTCCTCGCCCACCCACTCCCGTCCTCCTGCTGCACAGGCTCAGACAGACACACGCCCCACACCCACTCACCTCTTCTGCAAAACATACAAGGGTTTTCTAAGCCTCTGAGCCTTTGTACATGCTGTTCCCTCTGCCTCAATTACCCTTCCCCTCTGCGTGGCTGGAATAATTCCTACAGGTTCCTCCTGGGAGCCCGCACAGCACACACACTCCTCTGTCACCGGGTTTCTCACTCCCATTTGTGACAACCCCTCCCCAATCCCCACTAGACAGTGAGGGGAGGGGACCTTATGAATCCACCTTCTCAGGAGGCCCGTAGGCTTGTACACAGCAGCAGGCATCAGTGCCCGGGAGTTCCCTTCCCCTTCTTGGATGAACGAGTGGGAAAGATAGCTTCACAGAAAACAGAGACAGAGGGGATGACAAAGAGGCCCAGTGACAGGAAGTAGTGGGTGAATAACAGAGAGACAGAGAGGGCTGGGCCAGTGGGGGTCAGACAGGAGCTGCAGCCTGGTTGACAGGCCATGCCACCCCCCTTCCTCATGAACCCAGGGGCGACCCCGTGGAGAGCAGGGGCCCGTCAACATAGGGGGACAACCAGCCCCAGTGGCACCCAGTACTCATCCCTCCCGGGTCTGCCCATGCCCACCCCAAGCCCCCTTCTGCTGGCATTGCTGGTGTAAGGGGCCCCTAGGTCTCGGGCTCCCCTGGAGGCCCAGCCCCTTCCCTGCCCTGCTGTCTCCTCGCCCCCACACCCTGCTTCTGGGACATGGCCCGAGTCCCCAGCGTTATGGGGACAGTCAGAGAAAGAAGCCAGGCAAGGAGGCGCCCACTCCAGGGAGTGCTGATTTTGGACAGGGGGTCGGGGGTGCACAGAACTTGTGGCCGGTCCTGAGGTGCGGGGTTTGTGTGGGCAGCTCCGCTCCACCCATGGTGCCACCAGCCCACCCTCAGCGAAGGGAGAGGCAGGGCCGCAGAGCTGGCGGGGCCCGGTCATCGCACCACACACACTGTGGGACGCAGGTGCACGGTCAGGGCTGCCCGGCCCAGTGGGCACAGGCTGTGAGCCCATCTCCAGGCCGGGCTCCCGGGTCCTCAGAGCACTAAGCTCGCCCAGCCCAGTATCCCCCAGTCAAAGCCCCTGAGCAGCAAGCCTGCACTGGGCTGGAAACAGGAAGCCCGGGGCCTCCAAGAGCCCAGGGTGCACGTGTGTGTCAGTGTGTGGGAGAGACGGACAGGCAGCCCCTAGGAACGGGCAGACGCCACACGCCTGCATCAACGTTCACGTCTGCAAGTCTGGGAGTGTCTGGCACAGCTGGGGTGGTGGCGTAGGCGCGTTGGGGCACTGTGAGCAGCGAGTGGCAGGTCTAAGTGGGTCTGGCTAGGAGTGCGTGTCCCCTCGCGTCCATCCTGTGACATCGGGTCCGCCTGGCCGGGGCTCACGTCCAGTCTCCCCGTGCGGGAGGCAGGCAGCCCTGGGGGCGGTTGGGGAACCTCCCTGCAGGTGGCATCGGCACCCGAGCATCCCAGGGGGGCACCCGAGCGTTGGAGCACGTGCGTAGCCCCGCGGGGGCGGCCGGCTCCCAGCAGGGTGGGCAGAGCGGGCCGGGGCCTATCATCTGGGCACGTACTCCCGGGGCAGCCCGGCCCAGTTGTGGTCACGCAGGGCCCGGTCCACCGTCCGGATGTAGCCGTTGATCAGGTCCTTCATCGCGGGGGTGAAGGGCTCGAGGTCGTGCGGGCGCCGGCCACGCCGCCGGAAGCTCCCCTCCTTGTTGTTCTCCACGCAGAGCAGGCGCTCCTCGCTCACGGACACGTTGAGGAAGGCCACCATCTCCCGCAGCGTGGGCACCAGGCTGCGCCGCAGCTGTTCGTAGTGCACCACCAGCAGCCGCTTGCCGTACTTGAGCCAGTCCAGCACGTGCGAGGACCACCATGACGCGTAGCTGTTGACAAAGTCCGGCCACTCTGGGTGGGAGAGAAGGGGCGCCGTGTCAGGGCCCGGGCCCGGTGGGGCTGCTGGCCTCCTGGGGGCCAGGATGCGCCATCGTCCACCACCCAGGGCGACCCACCCGATCTCCCACGGAGGAAGGCCCTCTTGGTGACCTCGTGTAGGGGAGGGTTACTGTCAGGCTAGGCTTTGAAGAGCTGCAAGCCCGCCTGGGAGCTGTGACCTCAGGTCCACCTTCCCCCAGCAGTTTCCTTGGAAACACACCAAGTTAAGACGAACGGGGACTGTGCGTTCCAAGAACTGGTTCTCTCTCTGGTGGACCTCGCCCTCTGGGACTGTCCCTGCATGGCGAGAGCCCAGGGTCTCGGGCTTATGGGACACAGTGGAGTTAAAGATGACCGAGGCAGGGCCTCTCTGTCGAGATGACCCTCGGTTCACCTTGATGTTGCCCTGGCAGCTCTGCACATCCAGTCTGGGTAATGGGGGCCGAGCAGTGTGTGTGGGGCAGCTTCTGTGCCTCCTAGTCAGATGAAGACGCTGTGCAGGCCGGATTTCCTGTCCCAGGGCCTCCCACACAGCTACGTGAATGGGGTGCCTAACTGACGCTTCTTGTGTCTTGTGGGTGCAATCGCCAGTGTAACCAGTGACGTACAAGGAGGCCACAGACGGGGCCGCTGCAATCTCTGGCAGGTGATCTGCTCCATGAGGTTTGTTTTCAGCAAATTTAGAAACTCGGTGGGTCTTTTTTTTAAGTGGGGAGAAGGGTGCAAATGTCAAGAATCACCCCAACAAAAATCGCTTCCATAACTGGGCTGTTAAGACACTAAAATGCTGTGGGAAGCATCTGCCTTCTCTAACCTTCACAACGACCCCATGAGATGGGACCACCCTTGTTTTTAAGGTGAGAAAACCGAGGCTCAGAAGACAAGGTCTGCAGCTTGCCTGGGGTCACTGGGCTGGTAAGAGACCCAGGAGGGATCAGAGCTCAGCTTGCCTGCATCCTCGAGGGGAGTCAGCAGGAGGGCAGGGGTGGCCGATGGGGGCTGCTCTAGAGAGAGGGTGATAGGGAAAGGCGGGGACACCCACCAGCCTCAGGTGATCCGGAGTCACACAGGGACGGAAGCACAAGCTGCCCAGCCTCAGGCCCCGTGTCTCATCGTGCCACCCACACTGCGGGACACAGCTGTATTTCTGATGGCTTCATTTTATATCACTCGCTATCCTGACTTGTGTCTCTTTAATTCATTGCCCAAAGGCTAGACTATTCGTGCCTTGAGGGCAGAGACTGTGACCCCTGTAGCCTGGGCTCCTGGCGCCTTACCCAGTGCCTGGCACATAGTAGGACTTCAGTAAGCGTGTATCAGCAGACTGACCCCACGAATAAAGTTGCAACGGTTCCCCCCACCCCGCCGGCCCCTTCTGCTCACCTTTGCTCTTCCAGTTGCGGTCAGCTGCGTAGCCCAGGTGCCCGGCACATTTCCTGTTGAACTCGGCCACCAGGGACCTGTACGGGTTCCGGATCAGCAGGATGGCCGAGTCGAACATCTCGATTTCCCTCCTGCCACTCTCGTGGGTCTTCACGCAGATGGTGCGCCGGCTCCTCCAGTGGTCCTTCTCGCCCTTGAACCCTGCCCGGGAGAAAGGCATCGTGGAGCCCCCGCTGCCACTGCAGCAGACGGGTCTGAACGCTAACCTGCACCCCTGAGGGAGAGCCGACATTGGGGGCACGGCAGAGGGCACTGGGATGGCCTGTGGATGGCCGATAGGGCCTGACCCTGCCCAAGAGACAGTGAGGGCAGGAGGCTTCTAAGTGGGGAAAGATGGCGTCTGCAAGAGAAAGAAGGTAAGGCACCTCCTGTAGATCCCAACAGTCAGCAGGCAGAGCTCGATCACGCCCTCTCTAGACACTGCAGTGCATCCATCTGGGCATCTGCGTGGCTATGTCACACGAGCACCGCAAATAACCCTGTGAGTTGACCACAGCGGAAGGCACAGCCAGATGAAGAGACTGAGGCTCAGAGTGGGTGTGTGACTGGCTCAAGATCACACAGCACCACAGCGTCAGAGCCAGGGCTCTCTCCACGTGGCTCTGTGTGTCCCTGCGAGGCCTCCCCACAGACGGGGCAGGGTCCCCATCATCAGGCCGAAGGGCAGTCAGCAGCTGTGGCCCCACCCTCTGACCTTATGCCACAGTCCTACCCTCTGACCTTATGCCACAGTCCTACCCTCTGACCTTACGCCACAGTCCTGTAACTGGGCTCCAGTCTTGCATCTGTGGAGACTCTACCCATCCCTACACAGAGTCACACATTTGTCAACAAATATCATCGTGTGCCCGTTCTGTGTTGGACTTTACACTGGGGACAGAGGGGTAACACTCAGACCCCGTCTTTAAGCTGACAGTCTAGTGGGGGGATAGCCCAAGCGTAATACAGAGCATAGGGGCTCATGGGAACAAAGAGTAAGGCGGACTAGTTTGGGAGTGTAGTGGGATGTCACAGAAGGCTTCCTGGAAAGACGTCCCCTGAACCTGGTCTCCAGGCCACATCTCAACGTAGCCCATGCCATCCGGCTCTGGCGACAAGCTCCAAAATTGCCCATGAGCTTGCCTCGGGCTCTTGGAAACATAAATGAGTCCCACCGCCCCCCACCCCCCTTCACGAATGGTTGCGAAGTATTTGTATCTACAGCAAGTCTTTGATGCCTGGAAAATGCAAGCGTCCTTTGAGTCTGTAAGTCTGGGGTCACCAGCTGAAACTCAACACATGTTTCAAATTCATCTCTGCCACGGGCCAAACACCAAAAGTCTTTGCTTTGATTCATTCTGTCCAACAGCTGGGAAGTTCCAGGAAAGAATGAGTCAAACCACGAGCCAAGTAAACATGAGATCTGGTCTTTGACACCCTGCGGCCCAGGGTGCCTTTTGTACTGCCTTCGCCTATTTCAACAGGTACCACTTTTCCGCATAACTCAGACCACGCTCGCCCGTGACGGTCTGGCATTTTGGCATTGGAGCTTCCTTGCGAATTTCGTGTGTGTGTGTGTGTGTGTGTGTGTGTGTGTGTGTGTGTGTGTGTG